>NC_139227.1:36039336-36199336 GCF_055691185.1 Crinia signifera | reverse complement strand
ATGTTAAGTTATCAATGTGTTTGATGTAACTGACAACATTGAAATAATAATTAGCAGCTTAGCAGCTCTTCCAACACACCCATGAGGTGGCTGCCGTGTGTCGTTTTTGTTTTTGGGGTGTCGCCAGTAGCCCTAATCCCCAGTTTTTCCTTCTGCTCAGTTCTATAATATGACGCCACGTGGGATTTGATGTGGAGCTGCAGCTAATAACTGCCGCATCAGGTTACCCCGTTTATGACCTTACTGAAGGATGCATTCTCTTCTACAGGTTTTTGGAGGTGGTCTCACTTCTTCAGTTTCTTCGATGCAGTTAGGGAAAGACGAATTGAGTCTCCTCCGCTTATTACTTCCATACTCCTCTTCTATGCGTCTTCTTTTCCTGATGTGGCCTCATTAATGGACGGTTGTATCTGCAGATGGGCATGTCCCCGGTGAAGAGGAACTCCACAGCATTCGCTATAGCAAATACTGCACAGTCTTTTGAGTATGGGTCCTGTTTCTCCACATCCAGGAGTTTGATGTTTTTCAGGGTGTCCTTTGGAACGACAGCCCCATAGAGATCTTTCAGTTGTCTGCTAGCCATGGGGGTAAGCCGCCATGTAGCACTGTCTGCAACTTCTATCCGTCCATTCCGAAAACAAGACATAAAGCAGTGGTGGATATCTAAATTTGGGTGTAATTGTACTGCAAGCCCAGAGACTGCATCAAAGGAGCCATAGGCACCTTTCTTAATAGGTTGCAGTCCCTGTACATCAAATTGCTGGCGCAGTATTTGCTCTGCAGCTTCAACAGCGCTTAAAGTCATACCGCGGCCCTCCAGAATCTTACGTCTGTGTTGTTGTGTCAGCCCAAAATGAGGCAGCCACATTTTCCGCGGAGGTTTAGGAGTAACCCGTTTAGGAGTAACCCGTTTAGGAGTAACCCGTTTAGGAGTAACCTTGAATTTAAAGAAATTAGAAAATGCGTTTATACAGCGACGCCACATTTTCTGTAAATGTTCCAAGAATTAACTTGAATTTAAAGCAATGAGAAAACACGTGTATACAGCTAGAAAGGGTTATAGCTACTAACACCGCTCACTCTCATCCAATGAGTGATTGTACTGTCCCTAGCAGGGTCTTTTCTTTCACACCTGCTGTGACATCACAAAGGCTGTCTGTGACATCACAAAGGCTGTCTGTGACATCATCAGTGTCACCCTGCCTGCTTTCTACCACTGCATGTAATGATTCATGTGCTTTACAATAAAGTTTATTAAGCAGGAATAGGTGGGCTACAAATATTGGGCATTGCTCACCAGAAGGTGGGCATAGTCACTAATTATTCTAAAGGTGGTCATACACTCGCAGATTTATCTGCAGATCTGTCTGGTTGGAACAAAAACATGGTTATGGATGAGAGCAAATGACAGTTGACCATTTGCTTGGAAATGCTGGAAAACTGACAAACTGTCACTCATCCATAACCATGATTTTGTTCCAACCAGCCAGATCTGAAGATATATCTTACTAGTGTATGGGCACCTTAAGAGATATTTGGTAGGAGGGCTGAGATATATGAACAAGAGCGTGGAACAATAAAAGAAAAGGTGGGGGGCTCTACAGTGTTCGCGAAAACCACCCAAAAAAGTGGGTCCCGGGGACCCTTCACTTCTAAAAATTGGGGTCCTACCTGACCTTTTCTGGGTCCCAACGGAATAAAGCCTCCTCTCGCCTTCTCCCCAGCATGGCACATGTGGGTCGGGGGGGGGGGGGGGGGAGTATGAATTGGCCGACTCGCATAAAGATACATACAGTATACACTAGAAACTATATAAACCCGAAAAAAGGGACAGTGCGCGCCGAAATTTAGGGCATGTTTTTTTACATGCACACACCGTTATGCCCAGTACACATTACAGCACACACCGTTATGCCCAGTACACATTACAGCACACACCGTTATGCCCAGTACACATTACAGCACACACCGTTATGCCCAGCACACGCCGTTATGCCCAGTACACATTACAGCACACGCCGTTATGCCCAGTACACATTACAGCACTACTGACCCCTCTATAGCCACCGCTACACTATGGATCCCTCTATACCCACCTCTACACTACTGACCCTACTATACCCACCGCTACACTATTGACCCTACTATACCCACCACTCCACTACGGACCCCTCTATACCCGCCGCTACACTATGGATCCCTCTATACCCACCTCTACACTACTGACCCTATTATATCCACCACTACACTACGGATCCCTCTATACCCACCACTACACTACGGATCCCTCTATACCCACCACTACACTACTGACCCCCTCTAATAAATCTCCCTATATATAATTTTCACTATCCTCCCAGTTCCCTACAGACAATCCCCTCCCCCTCTTCACCATTTCTGTATGAGACACCTGCAGGCCAGTAACTCACCATAAGCAGCTGTGCCCTCGTCGGCTCCTCAGTATTCTGGTCTTCTCTGCTCCCTGCATGTCCTCCCAGTGTCCTAATTCTGTTATCCGGACAGCGCTGCAGCATCGCCGCCATTTAGAGGTGCGGGATGCCAGGCAGCAACTGCAGGGCTCACTCCAGATGGAGTAGAAAATCAGCGGCTGCACAGTTGTATAGACGGGGGGTGCGCTAGGGTGCCAGGATGAAGAACCACAGGGGCTGCCACTGCTAGAGTCAGACGGAGCAGCGCAGAGGCAGCTGTTGAATGAAAAAGTTAAGAAGGGAAGGTGGAGCTGGGACAGACCTGTGGGAGATTAGGAGAGCGGAATAGTGTATGGCCCCTTGCTGCACCCGCTCTAGTGCCAGCTCCTGCTGCGGGCCAAGGCCAGCTTCGTAAGCGCCTGTCAGCTATTCCAGAGGGCATCCCTCCTCCCCCCTGCGGCGCTGACACGCCGTTCATTTCAAGGAGGTGAGCGGCATGTCAGCGCTGCAGGGGGGAGGAGGGATCTCACCTGGAATAGCTGACAGCCGCTCACATACAAGGAGGTGAGCGGCATGTCAGCGCTGCAGGGCGGAGGAGGGTTCTCATCTGTAATAGCTGACAGCCGCTCACATACAAGGAGGTGAGCGGCATGTCAGCGCTGCAGGGCGGAGGAGGGTTCTCATCTGTAATAGCTAACAGCCGCTCACATACAAGGAGGTGAGCGGCATGTCAGCGCTGCAGGGGGGAGGAGGGATCTCACCTGGAATAGCTGACAGCCGCTCACATACGAGGAGGTGAGCGGCATGTCAGCGTGGCGTGGCAGGGGACGGACGGACTTGCTTTGTGGAATAGCTGACAGCCGCTCAAACCATAGGAGGTGAGCGGCATGTCAGCAGGGGGGGGGGGGGGGGGGAGACTTGCTCTGTGGAATAGCTGACAGCCGCTCAAACTCATAGGAGGTGAGCGGCATGTCAGACTTAAGGGGCGGGTGAGGGGGGAGTGACTGTCCACACGCTGCCGCGCTAGCAGTTTATACTGTCAGCAGGAGGAGACTTCTAGCGCGGCAGTGGCTAATAACTATGCAGGGCGCAGGGCGGGAATCGGCAGCTATGAAAGGGGCAGGGCGCAGCGCCCTGTGAAAAAAGCCTTGCGTGAACACTAAGAATCTGAATCTGCACAGCGCGTCCTCGGGGACCCCTTTAGTTTTGACAGCTGAGTCCCCGGGGACCGTTTTGGGGTAAAATACGCGCTATAGCGCGTTTTTGCGAACCCTGCTCTAAAAGTAAAATGAGACATTGAGAGATAAAGAGGAGAAATAGAAGAGTGATAAACATGTTGGCCAATGATATTCAACAAGTTGTCCTCCAGCTGCTGGAGAACTACACATCCCACCATGTCCTGCCAAAGATATGCTATATGGGCATTTAATACTCTTGCTGGCCATGCTGGGATGTGTGGTTCCACAAAATCTGGCTTGTCACATGTTGTTGAATACCTTTGATGTGGGCCAAACCAGATACAAAGTCAAAATTATTATAATAAAAATTCCCAAGTCACAATCAGGTGCTCGGCCTTGTTTTTACATTGAAATGTTGATTATACAAATCCTAAAATAATACAAACTTGATAAATATAGAGCTATAAAATTACCATAAATGAAATTTATGTCTGTCAGTCAATTCTCCTCAAAGAAACAGAAAATACAAAAATCCAATGGTCCATGATGTAGTATGTCCGCTGTACAGTAACACCCTTACATGTAGGAAATCCAAGACGGGTGCTGGGATAGATGTAGGCGTCCACTCCACCATATGTAGGGGAGAACATTAGCGTAACCTACTCACAATTGGTGATGTAATGAAGCCTATAAATGTATGTATCGTTGCCAATCTTCCTCCATATGCAACAGGGCTGCAAACTGGGACATCACCATCACTAGCCGATATCCCCTATTGCTGGTCATAACACACTTACACAACATAGTGCACGAGCAGGCACATAGCGGCTTCTTTGTGATACTTGCAGGTATCTTCCCCTCTGGGTGGTAATATTACTGTCTCCCATAGGGGTATATAACATGTAAGCAAAGAGTAACCGCTGCAGTGATAAACACTTCATTTATTAACACATAAAATACATTACTGATGTATGGAGCATACAATATCTCTGACATAATCAGTACCAAGTGCAGTGCAGCCCTAGCTGGGTACATGAGTAGCAGAGACACGAGTGCGAGGGGTAGATGTGGACAACCATCGGGAAGTCTACTGTCCGTCAGAAAACCAAACCTTACATTAGATTATGCTCTAACCCTGGCATTGCCCATAGTAGGGGTAGGCAATCTGTGGCACTCCAGCTGCTGTGGAACTACACATCCCAGCATTCTCCACCACAGTTTGGCCGTTAGTGCATGCTAAAACTGTGTAAGGGCATGCTGGGATGAATAGTTTCCACAGCAGCTGGAGTGCTGCAGACGTTGTAATACTCTTGGGTTATTGTATCCATGGCAATCTGAGCAGAGATTTCAGTCTGTTTTCAGTCCCTGTAGAGCAGGCATGTCCAAACTATGGCCCTCCAACTGTTGTGAAACTACAAGTCCCATCATGCTTTGCCACAGTTTTGCTACTAGGGAATGCTAAAACTATGGCAAGGCATGCTGGTATGTGTAGTGTCACAGTATCGCAGTGGTGCAAATAGGAAAAATGTCTTAGTGGTACTGTGTCGGAAAATGGGCGTGGTCATATGACACGAGGGGGGGCGGCTACATGACAAAACTTTAAAACATAATGACATTTCAGATATAACAGTGTCAGATATAATTTACCCAACAGTGCCACCCATATGCCCCCACAGTGCCAGGTATGCCCCCCACACTGCCAGGTATGCCCACACAGTGCCACCCATATGCCCCCACAGTGCCAGACCGTGCCAGATATGCCCCCACAGTGGCACCCATATGCCCCCACAGTGCCAGACAGTGCCAGGGATGCCCCCACTGTGCCAGATATGCCCACACAGTGCCACCCATATACCCCCAGTGCCACCCATATGCCCCCACAGTGCCAGACATTACCAGATATGCCCCCACAGTGCCAGACAGTACAGGTATGCCCCCCACAGTGCCACGCATGCCCCCACAGTGCCACGCATGCCCCCACAGTGCCACGCATGCCCCCCCACAGTGCCACGCATGCCCCCCACAGTGCCACGCATGCCCCCCACAGTGCCAGATATGCCCCCACAGTGCCACGCATGCCCCCCCCACAGTGCCACGCATTCCCCCCACAGTGCCACACATGCCCCCCACAGTGCCAGATATGCCCCCACAGTGCCAGATATGCCCCCACAGTGCCACCCATATGCGTATGTTTTGTGAGGATGATGAGTTAGATGCTCCTAGTTGTGCTGTGTTTTTTTTTAATAAGCAATCATCTGTATGCCCTCAAATATAGACCCAAAAGTGGATTTTCAAGTAGCACATTGGTTAATGGGAAGCAGGTTGGCACTGGTGTGAATTAGGTCAACCACAGGCAGGTCGACATTGGAAAGGTTGATAGTCAAAAGGTCGACGTGTCTTTTTTTGTTCCGAATGTGGACACGGTGAACTTGGACACCGTATTGGTGCACCACGTTCCCTCGCATAGCCAGAGGTGATCGCAGACACCGCACACATGGCCGAATGAATTGTTTAGAAATAGCTTGGTGAACTGTTTGTCTGCGCCAGAGTAGCGCGTCATAGCTGCTGTTTGCTTTAGTAACGGCATTGAAGGGCCTGTCTTGGGGTCCATTGTGACCAAGGTTGGGTCATGAGTGGTCTCGTCAGCTTCCTCTCGATTTCGCAAATACATATACAACATCCTTGGTTGTTTTGGTGGCCATCCCGATGTACCCAGCTGCGGAGAAGGGAAATAATAATTAGCAGCTCTTCCAACACACCCATGAGGTGGCTGCCGTGTGTCGTTTTTGTTTTTGGGGTGTCGCCAGTAGCCCTAATCCCCAGTTTTTCCTTCTGCTCAGTTCTATGATATGACGCCACGTGGTATATGAGCTGGAGCTGCAGCTAATAACTGCCGCATCAGGTTACCCTGTTTATTACCTCCTTACTGAATGACGCATCTTCATCTACAGGTTTTTGGAGGTGGTCTCACTTTTTCAGTTTCTTCGATGTGTTAGTAAAAGCCGGATTATTACTTCCATACTCTTCTTGGCGTCTTCTTTTCCCGATTTTTGGAAAAGGTGTGAACTCTCCATCCTCCAGGCACTGTATGAGATGTGGCCTCATTAATGGACGGTTGTATCTGCAGATGGGCATGTCTCCGGTGAAGAGGAGCTCCACAGCATTCGCTATAGCAAATACTCCACAATCAAATGAGTATGGGTCCTGTTTCTCCACATTCAGGAGTTTGATGTTTTTCAGGGTGTCCTTTGGAACGACAGCCCCATAGAGATCTTTCAGTTGTCTGCTAGCCATGGGGGTAAGCCGCCATGTAGCACTGTCTGCAACTTCTATCCGTCCATTCCGAAAACAAGACATAAAGCAGTGGCGGATATCTGTATTTGGGTGTAATTGTACTGCAAGCCCAGAGACGGCATCAAAGGAGCCATACGCACCTTTCATAAAAGGTTGCAGTCCCTGTACATTAAATTTCTGGCGCAGTATTTGCTGTGCAGCTTCAATAGCGCTGCCGGTCAAACGGCAGCCCTGCAGAATTCTACGTCTTTGTTGTTGTGTCAGCCCAAAATGAGACAGCCACATTTTCCGTGGAGGTTTAGGAGTAACCGGTTTAGGAGTAACCTTGAATTTAAAGAAATTAGAAAATGCGTTTATACAGCGACGCCACATTTTCTGTAAATGTTCCAAGAATAACTGGAATTTAAAGCAATGAGAAAACACGTGTATACAGCTAAAACAGGTTATAGCTACCAACACCGCTCACTCTCATCCAATGAGTGATTGTCATGTCCCAAGCAGGGTCTTTTCTTTCACACCTGCTGTGACATCACAAAGGCTGTCTGTGACATCATCAGTGTCACCCTGCCTGCTTTCTACCACTGCATGTAATGATTCATGTGCTTTACAATAAAGTTTATTAACCAGGGGTAGGTGGGCTACAAATATTGGGCATTGCTCACCAGAAGGTGGGCATAGTCACTAATTATTCTAAAGGTGGCCACACACACGCAGAGTTATCTGCAGATCTGTCTGGTTGGAACAAAAACATGGTTATGGATGAGAGCAAATGACAGTTGACCATTTGCTTGGAAATGCTGGAAAACTGACAAACTGTCACTCATCAATAACCATGATTTTGTTCCAACCAGCCAGATCTGAAGATAAATCTTACTAGTGTATGGGCACATAAAGAGACATTTGGTAGGAGGGCTGAGATATATGAACAAGAGCGTGGAACAATAAAAGAAGGTGGGGGGGGGGGGGGACTAAAAGTAAAATTAGACATTGAGAGATAAAGAGGAGAAATAGAAGAGTGATAAACATGTTGGCCAATAATATTCAGCAAGTTGTCCTCCAGCTGCTGGAGAATTACACATCCCACCATGTCCTGCCAAAGATCTGCTATATGGGCATGTAATACTCTTGCTGGCCATGCTGGGATGTGTGGTTCCACAAAATCTGGCTTGTCACATGTTGTTGAATACCTTTGATGTGGGCCAAACCAGATACAAAGTCAAAATTATTATAATAAAAATTCCCAAGTCACAATCAGGTGCTCGGCCTTGTTTCTACATTGAAATGTTGATTATACAAATCCTAAAATAATACAAACTTGATAAATATAGAGCTATAAAATTACCATAAATGAAATTTATGTCTGTCAGTCAATTCTCCTCAAAGAAACAGAAAATAGAAAAATCCAATGGGTCATGATGTAGTATGTCCGCTGTACAGTAACACCCTTACATGTAGGAAATACAAGACGGGTGCTGGGATAGATGTAGGCGTCCACTCCACCATATGTAGGGGAGAACATTAGCGTAACCAAATCACAATTGGTGATGTAATGAAGCCTATAAATGTATGTATAGTTGCCAATCTTCCTCCATATGCAACAGGGCTGCAAACTGGGACATCACCATCACTAGCCGATATCCCCTATTGCTGGTCGTACCAAACTTACACAACATAGTGCACGAGCAGGCACATAGCGGCTTCTTTGTGATACTTGCAGGTATCTTCCCCTCTGGGTGGTAATATTACTGTCTCCCATAGGTTCTATAGCATGCAAGCAAAGAGTAACTGCTGCAGTGATAAACACTTCATTTATTAACACATAAAATACAGACCGATTGGGAACCAAACATACATGGAGGATAATAAATAACATGCATGTAACCTGAACAGCGGTTTGTTTTCCTAATCCCCAGGATGAAAAAAACAAGTAAGGGGGGGTAAAGTATTTATATACAGGCCGTAATGTAATGTAAGATTGGCAAATAGTGGTATCATACAGGTATGTCTCAGACTTGGAGACCGCATTGGGGGAAACGTAACGCTCCAGAAATATTGATAGGCTATGTATATATACACTGTATATGTATATATACACTGCTCAAAAAAGCAAACTGTCCACTTAGGTGGGTGCCGGACGGGGTCCCGACAGTCGGGATCCCGACAGGCATTTACCCGACGTCGGGTTCCCGACTGTCAAAACACCAACAGCCGGGTTCCTGACGGCCGTCTGCTATTTTCCCTCGTGGGGGTCAGGAACCCCCATAGAGGGAGACTAGAATAGGTGGCTCGCGTGGCGAGTGCAGCGAGCCCGCAAGGGGCTTAGTTGCGCTCACCATGCTGTCTGGGTCCGGCCAGTCGGGATCCCGACATCGGGCTAATGACTGTGGGGATCCCGACTGTCAAACCCCTGTACCACACCCCACTTAGGAAGAAACACTTATTGACAATCAATTTTGCATGCTGTTGTGCAAATGGAATAGACAACAGGTGGAAATTATAGGCAATTAGCAAGACACCCCCAATAAAGGAGTTGTTCTGCAGGTGGTGACCACAAACCACTTCTCAGCTCCTATGTTTTCTGGATGATGTTTTGGTCACGTTTGAAAGCTGGCGGTGCTTTCACTCTAGTGATAGCATGACACGGAGACTATAACCTACACAAGTGGCTTAGGTAGTGCAGCTCATTCAGGATGGCACATCAATGCGCGCTGTGGCAAGAAGGTTTGCTGTGTCTGTCAGCGTCCAGAGCATGGAGGCGCTACCAGGAGACAAGCCAGTACATCAGGAGACATGGAGTAGGCCGTAGGAGGGCAACGGCCCTGCAGCAGGACCGCTATTTCCGCCTTTGTGCAAGGAGGAACAGGAGGAGCAGTGCCAGAGCCCTGCAAAATGACCTCCAGCAGGCCACAAATGTCCATGTGTCTACAGAAACAGACTCCATGAGGGTGGTATAAGGGCCCAACGTCCACAGCCCAACACCGTGCAGGACATTTGGCATTTGCCAGAGAAAACCACAGACTGTCCAGGAGTTGGTGGATGCTTTAGTGCAGGTATGGGAAGAGATCCCTCAGGAAACCATTTGCCACCTCATCCGGAGCATGCCCAGGCATTGTAGGGAGGTCATACAGGCATGTGGAGGCCACACACACACACTACTGGGCCTCATTTTGACTTGTTTTAAGGACATTACATCAAAGTTGGATCAGCCTGTAGTGTGTTTTTCCACTTTAATTTTGAGTGTGACTCCAAATCCAGACCTCCATTGGTTAATAAATTTGATTTCCATTGATAATTGTTGTGTGATTTTGTTGTCAGCACATTCAACTATGTAAAGAACAAAGTATTTAATAAGAATATTCAATTCATTCAGATCTAGGATGTGTTATTTTAGTGTTCCCTTTATTTTTTTGAGTAGTGTAGATAGATATGTGCTGTGTGGGGAGGGACTCGCTCGTACAAGTAAGAAAAGGTGCCCTTCATTAGAAACCTCACCATGGGCCTTATTCTAGTTCACTCTTTCTGACCAAATCCTTCTTAGATGGACAAAACCATGTGCATCACAGGGGGGCAGATGTAAAATGTGCAGAGAGAATTAGATTTGGGTGAGATATTTTGTTTCTGTGCAGGGTAAATACTGGCTGCTTTATTTTTATACTGCAATATAGATCTCACTTTGAAGTAAAACCCCACCCAAATCTAATTCTCTCTGCACAAGTAACATCTGCCCCACCTGCAGTGCACATGGTTTTGTCCATCTAAGAAGGATTTTGTCAGAAAGAGAGTGAACTAGAATAAGGCCCCATGTGTCAGTGGCACTCCGGTATAAACAGTCGGAAGTAGTGTATGCCAACATTTCAAACTCTTTAATTCGTCATCAGGGTATAAAAGATTACGAATGAAAGAATTTGAAACATTGGCATATATATATAGATAGATAGATAGAGGTGTGGGCGGCACTCACGGATTTCAAAGCAGATAAATATGTGCAAAAAACTTCTTTATTTAATCCGACGTGTTTTGGGTAGCGCCCGTCCTCATGGATCAATAACATACACACTGTGCATGTACTTCCGGGAGCCAAGCCTCATTCTGGATGACACAGTGTGTGGTCTCCATGGAAGATACACACTAAAATAATAATAATAAAAAAAAACACGTAATAAAAAAGTGGGTAATATCTGGGCTCCCAGTTTTCTTATGAGACCGCATCCCCTCGCGGGGCTCGCCACACTATATAAAATCAACTCCATGTGTAGTTGTATAGTAGGGTATGAAAAAATGGGGTGCATTTAACATGGGAGCCCAGATAATACATAAGTACCAAAAAGTGCATTAAGAGGCTTAATATAAGCCATTTCAGAGGCATCTATCTGCCATTATTATAGTGTATAAAAATCAGTGATTATGTGACATAACATAAAATGAAAAAAAATATGCTGATTAATGAAGGGGCTAGGTCACAATGCTATTTCATTCTATACATATAAAATAGACAATATTAATAAACATATGCACAGTTTATATAAACTATATTCTAGCATTTATGACCTGTGCCTGGATCAGTTGAATGTCAAGGTTGAAAGTATGTCAAGGGGTATTTAGACAATAAATATCAGATGAAACTTTGTAATCCATGTTGTCCGAAACATGTCGGATTAAATAAAGAAGTTTTTTGTAAGAATATATTTTGCTTTGCAATCCGTGAGTGCTGCCCACACCAGCATCTATACTACCAAGGCTGTAAGGCTCTATTGGGAAGGCACCAGGTACTTATCAAGTACATTCAACGGTGGAGTGCCGGACATTCTATGTGAGATTTCTCTGCAGATATGTAGCACGGTGTGCGGTCTAAACAGACAAAGCAAATTGGTAATGCTCTAATATATATATATAATATATATATATATATATATATATATATATGTGGCTCCCAGTTAGATGAGAGACGCAGATCATGTGCAGAGCTGAGAGGTTCAGTGGGGAAGTATTTTGAGATAAGCAAAGAGATATATGTTGCTTTTAGACAGGTTAATGACTAAATAAGGATAGTTGCATCAGGGGACAGGACATAGAAGCAATTATCAGGGTGGCAGAGAGATATATTTATATAAAATAGCACTACAAGCTGTCCACCGCCGCGGCCCCGATCATCCCATATAATATTTGTTCTTAGAAAAGCACATGAGGAGAGAGGGCCCTGCTAGTGAGAGCTTACACTCTAAAGGGGAGGGTAAGACAGGCAGGGTTTTGGAGATATCAGGATGGTACCTGCTCTTGGTTGATGGGAATATAATTAATTCTGTTTTGGAAATGGTGAGTTTGAGGGGGCCAGAAGACATCCAAGATGAGATGGCAGAGAGGCATTCAGAGACTCAGACCAAAAACACTGGTGACATCTCTGGGGTTGATCGATTTGAGTATCGTCCGCATACAAGTGATCCTGAAATCCGAAAGAGCTGATTAGTTTGCCAAGCAAATGAGCTATAAATTGAGAAAAGCAGAGGACCTAAAACTGAGCCTTGCGGAACTCCGACTGACAGAGGTAGTGAAGAGGAGGTGGAATCAGAAAAGCGAACACTGAAAGAGCAATCAGATACAGTAGGCAAGATGAGAACCAGGAAAGGGCTGAATGATTGAGACCTATGGAGTATAGTGTTTGTATGAGAAGAGTGTGATCAACTGAGAGATGGGACCGTAGTTAGAGAGTTATGCTGTGTACACACGGTGAGATTTGACTATATAGTCAAAATTGCATGCAGATCGCACAGGTTTTTTACCTTGCGATCACGATGCACGCTCCCGGAACAGCACAAATTGAAACCCAGTTAGACAGGGCAGCAATCACTATATATTCCTAATCAAATGTATATTGCATGAATTGTATGTAAATAGTACAGAATTAGCAAAGATTGCATAGCAATTGAATCTTAAGTTGAATAGCAAGGCAATCTCACCGTGTGTACACACCATTAGGCTCCCATACACTAGTACAATTTGTGCCGATTTCACCGGATCCCGATTGATGGGGCTGAGTAATCAGCCCAAATTGGATGTGTTTGACATCCCCTCTGACCCGATGCGCGGTGCCATCTTACAGATAAGGTCGTATCTCACAGATAGAACCTGCTGCAGGTTTAGTCTATTGGATCCGACCCATCAGTGGCACAATGCAGGTTCTTTTTAGCACCTATGATGTGTTGGGTCCGATCCGTAGGTGTGTGCCAGCAGTAAAGCACTGCTGGCATACACATGTTTAGGTAATGGCATGTAAATCTCCTTAGGACAACTCAGGGTAGTGTATGGGGGCCTTTTAGGGTCAGAGTTGTGTTTTTTTTTTTTCAGAATGGGAGTACCCACTGCATGTTTGAGCAGAGAAGGAAAAAAACCCAGTAGCAAGATAAAGTTTGCAAGTTTTAGTTAAGGTTGAGATAATTAAGGTCACTGAAAATTATAAGGTCACAGGCGGTGACTAGCATCGTATGTTAATATAATTTATTATTTGTTTACTAGCTAAAGTACCCAGGGTTTATCTCTTCATGTTAAGTTATCAATGTGTTTGATGTAACTGACAACATTGAAATAATAATTAGCAGCTTAGCAGCTCTTCCAACACACCCATGAGGTGGCTGCCGTGTGTCGTTTTTGTTTTTGGGGTGTCGCCAGTAGCCCTAATCCCCAGTTTTTCCTTCTGCTCAGTTCTATAATATGACGCCACGTTGGATTTGATGTGGAGCTGCAGCTAATAACTGCCGCATCAGGTTACCCCGTTTATGACCTTACTGAAGGATGCATTCTCTTCTACAGGTTTCTGGAGGTGGTCTCACTTCTTCAGTTTCTTCGATGCAGTTAGGGAAAGACGAATTGAGTGTCCTCCGCTTATTACTTCCATACTCTTCTTCTATGCGTCTTCTTTTCCTGATTTTTGGAAAAGGTGTGAACTGTCCAACCTCCAGGCAATGTATGAGATGTGGCCTCATTAATGGACGGTGGTATCTGCAGATGGGCATGTCCCCGGTGAAGAGGAACTCCACAGCATTCGCTATAGCAAATACTGCACAGTCTTTTGAGTATGGGTCCTGTTTCTCCACATCCAGGAGTTTGATGTTTTTCAGGGTGTCCTTTGGAACGACAGCCCCATAGAGATCTTTCAGTTGTCTGCTAGCCATGGGGGTAAGCCGCCATGTAGCACTGTCTGCAACTTCTATCCGTCCATTCCTAAAACAAGACATAAAGCAGTGGCGGATTTCTGTATTTGGGTGTAATTGTACTGCAAGCCCAGAGACTGCATCAAAGGAGCCATACGCACCTTTCTTAATAGGTTGCAGTCCCTGTACATCAAATTTCTGGCGCAGTATTTGCTGAGCAGCTTCAACAGCGCTTAAAGTCATACCACGGCCCTCCAGAATCTTACGTCTGTGTTGTTGTGTCAGCCCAAAATGAGGCAGCCACATTTTCCGCGGAGGTTTAGGAGTAACCCGTTTAGGAGTAACCTTGAATTTAAAGAAATTAGAAAATGCGTTTATACAGCGACGCCACATTTTCTGTAAATGTTCCAAGAATTAACTTGAATTTAAAGCAATGAGAAAACACGTGTATACAGCTAGAAAGGGTTATAGCTACAAACACCGCTCACTCTCATCCAATGAGTGATTGTACTGTCCCTAGCAGGGTCTTTTCTTTCACACCTGCTGTGACATCACAAAGGCTGTCTGTGACATCATCAGTGTCACCCTGCCTGCTTTCTATCACTGCATGTAATGATTTATGTGCTTTACAATAAAGTTTATTAAGCAGGAGTAGGTGGGCTACAAATATTGGGCATTGCTCACCAGAAGGTGTGCATAGTCACTAATTATTCTAAAGGTGGTCATACACTCGCAGATTTATCTGCAGATCTGTCTGGTTGGAACAAAAACATGGTTATGGATGAGAGCAAATGACAGTTGACCATTTGCTTGGTAATGCTGGAAAACTGACAAACTGTCACTCATCCATAACCATGATTTTGTTCCAACCAGCCAGATCTGAAGATAAATCTTACTAGTGTATGGGCACATAAAGAGACATTTGGTAGGAGGGCTGAGATATATGAACAAGAGCGTGGAACAATAAAAGAAGGTGGGGGTGGGGGGGGGGGGGACTAAAAGTAAAATTAGACATTGAGAGATAAAGAGGAGAAATAGAAGAGTGATAAACATGTTGGCCAATGATATTCAGCAAGTTGTCCTCCAGCTGCTGGAGAATTACACATCCCAGCATGTTCTGCCAAAGATATGCTATATGGGCATGTAATACTCTTGCTGGCCATGCTGGGATGTGTGGTTCCACAAAATCTGGCTTGTCACATGTTGTTGAATACCTTTTGATGTGGGCCAAACCAGATACAAAGTCAAAATTATTATAATAAAAATTCCCAAGTCACAATCAGGTGCTCGGCCTTGTTT
This sequence comes from Crinia signifera, assembly GCF_055691185.1. Lineage (NCBI taxonomy): Eukaryota > Metazoa > Chordata > Amphibia > Anura > Myobatrachidae > Crinia > Crinia signifera. The sequence continues at coordinate 36,183,991 of NC_139227.1, read as the reverse complement.
CTACATTGAAATGTTGATTATACAAATCCTAAAATAATACAAACTTGATAAATATAGAGCTATAAAATTACCATAAATGAAATTTATGTCTGTCAGTCAATTTTCCTCAAAGAAACGGAAAATACGAAAATCCAATGGTTCATGATGAAGTATGTCCGCTGTACAGTAACACCCTTACATATAGGAAATCCAAGACGGGTGCTGGGATAGATGTAGGCGTCCACTCCACCATATGTAGGGGAGAACATTAGCGTATCCAACTCACAATTGGTGATGTAATGAAGCCTATAAATGTATGTATAGTTGCCAATCTTCCTCCATATGCAACAGGGCTGCAAACTGGGACATCACCATCACTAGCCGATATCCCCTATTGCTGGTCATAACACACTTACACAACATAGTGCACAAGCAGGCACATAGCGGCTTCTTTGTGATACTTGCAGGTATCTTCCCCTCTGGGTGGTAATATTACTGTCTCCCATAGGGGTCTATAGCATGCAAGCAAAGAGTAACTGCCGCAGTGATAAACACTTCATTTATTAACACATAAATACAGACCGATTGGGAACCAAACATACATGGAGGACAATAAATAACATGCATGTAACCTGAACAGCGGTTTGTTTTCCTAATCCCCAGCCTGAAAAAACTAGAAATAAACAAGTAAGGGGGGGGGGTAAAGTATTTATATACAGGCCGTAATGTAATGTAAGATTGGCAAATAGTGGTATCATACAGGTATGTCTCAGACTTGGAGACCGCATTGGGGGAAACGTAACGCTCCAGAAATATTGATAGGCTATGTATATATACACTGTATATGTATATATACACTGCTCAAAAAAGCAAACTGTCCACTTAGGAGGGTGCCGGACGGGATCCCGACAGGCATTTACCCGACGTCGGGTTCCCGACTGTCAAAACACCAACAGCCGGGTTCCTGACGGCCGTCTGCTATTTTCCCTCGTGGGGGTCAGGAACCCCCATAGAGGGAGACTAGAATAGGTGGCTCGCGTGGCGAGTGCAGCGAGCCCGCAAGGGGCTTAGTTGCGCTCACCAGTCTGGGTCCGGCCAGTCGGGATACCGACATCGGGCTAATGACTGTGGGGATCCCGACTGTCAAACCCCTGTACCACACCCCACTTAGGAAGAAACACTTATTGACAATCAATTTTGCATGCTGTTGTGCAAATGGAATAGACAACAGGTGGAAATTATAGGCAATTAGCAAGACACCCCCAATAAAGGAGTTGTTCTGCAGGTGGTGACCACAAACCACTTCTCAGCTCCTATGTTTTCTGGATGATGTTTTGGTCACGTTTGAAAGCTGGCGGTGCTGTCACTCTAGTGATAGCATGACACGGAGACTATAACCTACACAAGTGGCTCAGGTAGTGCAGCTCATTCAGGATGGCACATCAATGCGCGCTGTGGCAAGAAGGTTTGCTGTGTCTGTCAGCGTCCAGAGCATGGAGGCGCTACCAGGAGACAAGCCAGTACATCAGGAGACATGGAGGAGGCCGTAGGAGGGCAATGGCCCTGCAGCAGGACCGCTATTTCCGCCTTTGTGCAAGGAGGAACAGGAGGAGCAGTGCCAGAGCCCTGCAAAATGACCTCCAGCAGGCCACAAATGTGCATGTGTCTACAGAAACAGACTCCATGAGGGTGGTATGAGGGCCCAACGTCCACAGCCCAACACCGTGCAGGACATTTGGCATTTGCCAGAGAAAACCACAGACTGTCCCCAGGAGTTGGCGGATGCTTTAGTGCAGGTATGGGAAGAGATCCCTCAGGAAACCATTTGCCACCTCATCCGGAGCATGCCCAGGCATTGTAGGGAGGTCATACAGGCACGTGGAGGCCACACACACACTACTGGGCCTCATTTTGACTTGTTTTAAGGACATTACATCAAAGTTGGATCAGCCTGTAGTGTGTTTTTCCACTTTTTTGAGTGTGACTCCAAATCCAGACCTCCATTGGTTAATAAATTTGATTTCCATTGATAATTGTTGTGTGATTTTGTTGTCAGCATATTCAACTATGTAAAGAACAAAGTATTTAATAAGAATATTTAATTCATTCAGATCTAGGATGTGTTATTTTAGTGTTCCCTTTATTTTTTTGAGTAGTGTAGATAGATATGTGCTGTGTGGGGAGGGACTCGCTCGTACAAGTAAGAAAAGGTGCCCTTCATTGGAAACCTCACCATGGGCCTTATTCTAGTTCACTCTTTCTGACCAAATCCTTCTTAGATGGACAAAACCATGTGCACTGCAGGGGGGCAGATGTAAAATGTGCAGAGAGAATTAGATTTGGGTGAGATATTTTGTTTCTGTGCAGGGTAAATACTGGCTGCTTTATTTTTATACTGCAATATAGATCTCACTTTGAAGTAAAACCCCACCCAAATCTAATTCTCTCTGCACAAGTAACATCTGCCCCACCTGCAGTGCACATGGTTTTGTCCATCTAAGAAGGATTTTGTCAGAAAGAGAGTGAACTAGAATAAAGGCCCCATGTGTCAGTGGCACTCCGGTATAAACAGTCGGAAGTAGTGTATGCCAACATTTCAAACTCTTTAATTCGTCATCAGGGTATAAAAGATTATGATGACGAATTAAAGAATTTGAAACATTGGCATAAATATATAGACTAGGTGATTCATCGCGCCCTACGGGCGCTCTTCACACCGTCGTAAGGGGCTGCGCCCCCTTAATTTGTGAACGTTTGTATATGAGAAATATGGTTAGAATTGTATGAAAGATGCCCTGTATTGCGGCGGGGGCGCGAATCGCCACAAGAAAAAATAAATACAGAAAGGTCAACACATGTAAATGTTGACATAAGTGTGGCACTTCATTGGCTCAAAAAATGAAAAATAAATCTTCAAAAACTCATGTCAACCTTTTTCATTGTCGACCATAGCCATGTCAGTGTTTTGCTTGTGCCATTTAATCCTGGGGTTGCCGTGAATCGCGCGGGGGGGGGGGTGCAGTGGTGCACCAAGTTGCGGGGGGGTGGGGTCCGCCAATTGCGGGAGGGGGGTGTGTGCAGCGAATTGCGGGAGGGTAGGTTGCGGGGGGTGGGTGCCGCAAACTGCGGAGGGGGGTGTGTGCGGGGGTTTGCATCAAATCGCGGGAGGGGAGGCGATGGGGTGTTTGCTGCGAATCGTTGGAGGGGGTCACGGGGGTGGGGGTTGCCACGAATTGTGGGAGGGGGGGTCGCGGGGGGTGCCGCAAATTGCGGGAGTGGGGGACGCAAGTCGCGGGGGGTGTGCCGCAAATCGCTGAAGGGGGGGTCGCGGGGGGGGGGGGGGGGTGCCACAAATCGCTACAAGAAAAAATCAACACAGAAAGGTCAACACATGTAAATATTGACATAAGTGTGGCACTTCATTGGTGTCCATGTCGACACATGTGGCGAATCGCCACAAGAAAAAATAAACAAAGAAAGTGTCCACAAATCACGGGAGAGGGGTTCGCGAGGGGGGGGGGGGGGTTGCCGCGAATTGCAGGAGGGTGGTCGCGGTGGGAGGGTGCCGCGAATCGCGGGAGGTTGCGGGGGCGGGATTGTTGCGAATCACGGGGGGGCAGGGAGTGTTTTGCCGCGAATTGCGGAGGGGGGGATGCCGCAAATCGCGGAGGGCTCGGGGGTGTTTTGCCGCGAATCATGGGAGGGGTTGCTTTTTGTCGCGAATCGTGGGGAATGGGGGGGTTGCGGGGAATGGGGGTGCCGCGAATTGCAGGGGGGGGTGGTTTGCCGCGAATCGCGGGAGGGGGGGCAGCGGGGGGTGCTCATCTGGGGGCAGCATGGGGAGGCAGAGGGTGTCTGGCACTGTGGTTTCACTGGGCTGGTTCTCTGTCATGTGAGTCAGAGGCTCCACCCAGCGTTACAGACACACTCACACACTTTGAGTGACAGATGTAGCCAAATATATAAGAGATAGATAGATAGAGGTGTGGGCGGCACTCACGGATTTCAAAGCAGATAAATATGTGCAAAAAACTTCTTTATTTAATCCGACGTGTTTTGGGTAGCGCTTGTCCTCAGGGATCAATAACATACACACTGGTCATGTACTTCCGGGAGCCAAGCCTCATTCTGGATGACACAGTGTGTGGTCTCCATGGAAAATACACACTAAAATAATAATAATAAAAAAAAAACACGTAATAAAAAAGTGGGTAATATCTGGGCTTCCGGTTTTCTTATGAGACCGCATCCCCTCGCGGGGTAGTTGGATAGTAGGGTATGAAAAAATGGGGTACATTTAACATGGGAGCCCAGATAATACATAAGTACCAAAAAGTGCATTAAGAGGCTTAATATAAGCCATTTCAGAGGCATCTATCTGCCATTATTATAGTGTATAAAAATCAGTGATTATGTGACATAACATAAAATGAAAAAAATATGCTGATTAATGAAGGGGCTAGGTCACAATGCTATTTCATTCTATACATATAAAATAGACAATATTAAAAAACATATGCACAGCTTATATAAACTATATTCTAGCATTTATGACCTGTGCCTGGATCAGTTGAATGTCAAGGTTGAAAGTATGTCAAGGGGTATTTAGACAATAAATATCAGATGAAACTTTGTAATCCATGTTGTCCGAAACATGTCGGATTAAATAAAGAAGTTTTGTGTAAGAATATATTTTGCTTTGCAATCCGTGAGTGCCGCCCACACCCGCATCTATACTACCAAGGCGCTCTATTGGGAAGGCACCAGGTACTTATCAAGTACATTCAACGGTGGAGTGCCGGACATTCTATGTGAGATTTCTCTGCAGATATGTAGCACGGTGTGCGGTCTAAACAGACAAAGCAAATTGGCAATGCTCTAATATATATATATATATATATATATATATATATATATATATTTATATATAAGTGGCTCCCAGTTAGATGAGAGACACAGATCATGTGCAGAGCTGAGAGGTTCAGTGGGGAAGTATTTTGAGATAAGCAAAGAGATATATGTTGGTTTTAGACAGGTTAATGACTAAATAAGGATAGTTGCATCAGGGGACAGGACATAGAAGCAATTATCAGGGTGGCAGAGAGATATATTTATATAAAATAGCATTACATGCTGTCCACCGCTACGGCCCCGATCATCCCATATAATATTTGTTCTTAGAAAAGCACATGAGGAGAGAGGGCCCTGCTAGTGAGAGCTTACACTCTAAAGGGGAGGGTAAGACAGGCAGGGTTTTGGAGATATCAGGATGGTACCTGCTCTTGGTTGATGGGAATATAATTAATTCTGTTTTGGAAATGGTGAGTTTGAGGGGGCCAGAAGACATCCAAGATGAGATGGCAGAGAGGCATTCAGAGACTCAGACCAAAAACACTGGTGACATCTCTGGGGTTGATCGATTTGAGTATCGACCGCATACAAGTGATACTGAAATCCGAAAGAGTTGATTAGTTTGCCAAGCAAATGAGCTATAAATTGAGAAAAGCAGAGGACCTAAAACTGAGCCTTGCGGAACTCCGACTGACAGAGGTAGTGAAGAGGAGGTGGAATCAGAAAAGCGAACACTGGAAGAGCAATCAGATACAGTAGGCAAGATGAGAACCAGGATAGGGCTGAATGATTGAGACCTATGGAGTATAGTGTTTGTATGAGAAGAGTGTGATCAACTGAGAGATGGGACCGTAGTTAGAGAGTTATGCTGTGTACACACGGTGAGATTTGACTATATAGTCAAAATTGCATGCAGATCGCACAGGTTTTTTACCTTGCGATCACGATTCACGCTCCCGTAACAGCACAAATTGAAACCCAGTTAGACAGGGCAGCAATCACTATATATTCCTAATCAAATGTATATTGCATGAATTGTATGTAAATAGTACAGAGTTAGCAAAGATTGCATAGCAATTGAATCTTAAGTTGAATAGCAAGGCAATCTCACCGTGTGTACACACCATTAGGCTCCCATACACTAGTACAATTTGTGCCGATTTCACCGGATCCCGATTGATGGGGCTGAGAAATCAGCCCAAATTGGATGTGTTTGACATCCCCTCTGACCCGATGCGCGGTGCCATCTTACAGATAAGGTCGTATCTTACAGATAGAACCTGCTGCAGGTTTAGTCTATTGGATCCGACCCATCAGTGGCACAATGCAGGTTCTTTTTAGCACCTATGATGTGTTGGGTCCGATCCGTAGGTGTGTGCCAGCAGTAAAGCACTGCTGGCACACACATGTTTAGGTAATGGCATGTAAATCTCCTTAGGACAACTCAGGGTAGTGTATGGGGGCCTTTTAGGGTCAGAGTTGTGGTTTTTTTTTTTTCAGAATGGGAGTACCCACGGCATGTTTGAGCAGAGAAGGAAAAAAACCCAGTAGCAAGATAAAGTTTGCAAGTTTTAGTTAAGGTTGAGATAATTAAGGTCACTGAAAATTATAAGGTCACAGGCGGTGACTAGCATCGTATGTTAATATAATTTATTATTTGTTTACTAGCTAAAGTACCCAGGGTTTATCTCTTCATGTTAAGTTATCAATGTGTTTGATGTAACTGACAACATTGAAATATTAATTAGCAGCTCTTCCAACACACCCATGAGGTGGCTGCTGTGTGTCGTTTTTGTTTTTGGGGTGTCGCCAGTAGCCCTAATCCCCAGTTTTTCCTTCTGCTCAGTTCTATAATATGACGCCACGTGGGATTTGATGTGGAGCTGCAGCTAATAACTGCCGCATCAGGTTACCCCGTTTATGACCTTACTGAAGGATGCATTCTCTTCTACAGGTTTCTGGAGGTGGTCTCACTTCTTCAGTTTCTTCGATGCAGTTAGGGAAAGACGAATTGAGTGTCCTCCGCTTATTACTTCCATACTCTTCTTCTATGCGTCTTCTTTTCCTGATTTTTGGAAAAGGTGTGAACTGTCCAACCTCCAGGCAATGTATGAGATGTGGCCTCATTAATGGACGGTGGTATCTGCAGATGGGCATGTCCCCGGTGAAGAGGAACTCCACAGCATTCGCTATAGCAAATACTGCACAGTCTTTTGAGTATGGGTCCTGTTTCTCCACATCCAGGAGTTTGATGTTTTTCAGGGTGTCCTTTGGAACGACAGCCCCATAGAGATCTTTCAGTTGTCTGCTAGCCATGGGGGTAAGCCGCCATGTAGCACTGTCTGCAACTTCTATCCGTCCATTCCGAAAACAAGACATAAAGCAGTGGCGGATTTCTGTATTTGGGTGTAATTGTACTGCAAGCCCAGAGACTGCATCAAAGGAGCCATACGCACCTTTCTTAATAGGTTGCAGTCCCTGTACATCAAATTTCTGGCGCAGTATTTGCTGAGCAGCTTCAACAGCGCTTAAAGTCATACCACGGCCCTCCAGAATCTTACGTCTGTGTTGTTGTGTCAGCCCAAAATGAGGCAGCCACATTTTCCGCGGAGGTTTAGGAGTAACCCGTTTAGGAGTAACCCGTTTAGGAGTAACCTTGAATTTAAAGAAATTAGAAAATGCGTTTATACAGCGACGCCACATTTTCTGTAAATGTTCCAAGAATTAACTTGAATTTAAAGCAATGAGAAAACACGTGTATACAGCTAGAAAGGGTTATAGCTACAAACACCGCTCACTCTCATCCAATGAGTGATTGTACTGTCCCTAGCAGGGTCTTTTCTTTCACACCTGCTGTGACATCACAAAGGCTGTCTGTGACATCATCAGTGTCACCCTGCCTGCTTTCTATCACTGCATGTAATGATTCATGTGCTTTACAATAAAGTTTATTAAGCAGGAGTAGGTGGGCTACAAATATTGGGCATTGCTCACCAGAAGGTGTGCATAGTCACTAATTATTCTAAAGGTGGTCATACACTCGCAGATTTATCTGCAGATCTGTCTGGTTGGAACAAAAACATGGTTATGGATGAGAGCAAATGACAGTTGACCATTTGCTTGGTAATGCTGGAAAACTGACAAACTGTCACTCATCCATAACCATGATTTTGTTCCAACCAGCCAGATCTGAAGATAAATCTTACTAGTGTATGGGCACATAAAGAGACATTTGGTAGGAGGGCTGAGATATATGAACAAGAGCGTGGAACAATAAAAGAAGGTGGGGGGGGGGGACTAAAAGTAAAATTAGACATTGAGAGATAAAGAGGAGAAATAGAAGAGTGATAAACATGTTGGCCAATGATATTCAGCAAGTTGTCCTCCAGCTGCTGGAGAATTACACATCCCAGCATGTTCTGCCAAAGATATGCTATATGGGCATGTAATACTCTTGCTGGCCATGCTGGGATGTGTGGTTCCACAAAATCTGGCTTGTCACATGTTGTTGAATACCTTTTGATGTGGGCCAAACCAGATACAAAGTCAAAATTATTATAATAAAAATTCCCAAGTCACAATCAGGTGCTCGGCCTTGTTTCTACATTGAAATGTTGATTATACAAATCCTAAAATAATACAAACTTGATAAATATAGAGCTATAAAATTACCATAAATGAAATTTATGTCTGTCAGTCAATTTTCCTCAAAGAAACGGAAAATACGAAAATCCAATGGTTCATGATGAAGTATGTCCGCTGTACAGTAACACCCTTACATATAGGAAATCCAAGACGGGTGCTGGGATAGATGTAGGCGCCCACTCCACCATATGTAGGGGAGAACATTAGCGTATCCAACTCACAATTGGTGATGTAATGAAGCCTATAAATGTATGTATAGTTGCCAATCTTCCTCCATATGCAACAGGGCTGCAAACTGGGACATCACCATCACTAGCCGATATCCCCTATTGCTGGTCATAACAAACTTACACAACATAGTGCACGAGCAGGCACATAGCGGCTTCTTTGTGATACTTACAGGTATTTTCCCTTCTGGGTGGTAATATTGCTGTCTCCCATAGGGTCTATAGCATGCAAGCAAAGAGTAACTGCCGCAGTGATAAACACTTAATTTATTAACACATAAATACAGACCGATTGGGAACCAAACATACATGGAGGACAATAAATAACATGCATGTAACCTGAACAGCGGTTTGTTTTCCTAATCCCCAGCCTGAAAAAACTAGAAATAAACAAGTAAGGGGGGGGGGGGGTAAAGTATTTATATACAGGCCGTAATGTAATGTAAGATTGGCAAATAGTGGTATCATACAGGTATGTCTCAGACTTGGAGACCGCATTGGGGGAAACGTAACGCTCCAGAAATATTGATAGGCTATGTATATATACACTGTATATGTATATATACACTGCTCAAAAAAGCAAACTGTCCACTTAGGAGGGTGCCGGACGGGGTCCCGACACTCGGGATCCCGACAGGCATTTACCCGACGTCGGGTTCCCGACTGTCAAAACACCAACAGCCGGGTTCCTGACGGCCGTCTGCTATTTTCCCTCGTGGGGGTCAAGAACCCCCATAGAGGGAGACTAGAATAGGTGGCTCGCGTGGCGAGTGCAGCGAGCCCGCAAGGGGCTTAGTTGCGCTCACCAGTCTGGGTCCGGCCAGTCGGGATCCCGACATCGGGCTAATGACTGTGGGGATCCCGACTGTCAAACCCCTGTACCACACCCCACTTAGGAAGAAACACTTATTGACAATCAATTTTGCATGCTGTTGTGCAAATGGAATAGACAACAGGTGGAAATTATAGGCAATTAGCAAGACACCCCCAATAAAGGAGTTGTTCTGCAGGTGGTGACCACAAACCACTTCTCAGCTCCTATGTTTTCTGGATGATGTTTTGGTCACGTTTGAAAGCTGGCGGTGCTTTCACTCTAGTGATAGCATGACACGGAGACTATAACCTACACAAGTGGCTCAGGTAGTGCAGCTCATTCAGGATGGCACATCAATGCGCGCTGTGGCAAGAAGGTTTGCTGTGTCTGTCAGCGTCCAGAGCATGGAGGCACTACCAGGAGACAAGCCAGTACATCAGGAGACATGGAGGAGGCCGTAGGAGGGCAATGGCCCTGCAGCAGGACCGCTATTTCCGCCTTTGTGCAAGGAGGAACAGGAGGAGCAGTGCCAGAGCCCTGCAAAATGACCTCCAGCAGGCCACAAATGTGCATGTGTCTACAGAAACAGACTCCATGAGGGTGGTATGAGGGCCCAACGTCCACAGCCCAACACCGTGCAGGACATTTGGCATTTGCCAGAGAAAACCACAGACTGTCCCCAGGAGTTGGCGGATGCTTTAGTGCAGGTATGGGAAGAGATCCCTCAGGAAACCATTTGCCACCTCATCCGGAGCATGCCCAGGCATTGTAGGGAGGTCATACAGGCACGTGGAGGCCACACACACACTACTGGGCCTCATTTTGACTTGTTTTAAGGACATTACATCAAAGTTGGATCAGCCTGTAGTGTGTTTTTCCACTTTAATTTTGAGTGTGACTCCAAATCCAGACCTCCATTGGTTAATAAATTTGATTTCCATTGATAATTGTTGTGTGATTTTGTTGTCAGCATATTCAACTATGTAAAGAACAAAGTATTTAATAAGAATATTTAATTCATTCAGATCTAGGATGTGTTATTTTAGTGTTCCCTTTATTTTTTTGAGTAGTGTAGATAGATATGTGCTGTGTGGGGAGGGACTCGCTCGTACAAGTAAGAAAAGGTGCCCTTCATTGGAAACCTCACCATGGGCCTTATTCTAGTTCACTCTTTCTGACCAAATCCTTCTTAGATGGACAAAACCATGTGCACTGCAGGGGGGCAGATGTAAAATGTGCAGAGAGAATTAGATTTGGGTGAGATATTTTGTTTCTGTGCAGGGTAAATACTGGCTGCTTTATTTTTATACTGCAATATAGATCTCACTTTGAAGTAAAACCCCACCCAAATCTAATTCTCTCTGCACAAGTAACATCTGCCCCACCTGCAGTGCACATGGTTTTGTCCATCTAAGAAGGATTTTGTTAGAAAGAGAGTGAACTAGAATAAAGGCCCCATGTGTCAGTGGCACTCCGGTATAAACAGTCGGAAGTAGTGTATGCCAACATTTCAAACTCTTTAATTCGTCATCAGGGTATAAAAGATTATGATGACGAATTAAAGAATTTGAAACATTGGCATAAATATATAGACTAGGTGATTCATCGCGCCCTACGGGCGCTCTTCACACCGTCGTAAGGGGCTGCGCCCCCTTAATTTGTGAACGTTTGTATATGAGAAATATGGTTAGAATTGTATGAAAGATGCCCTGTATTGCGGCGGGGGCGCGAATCGCCACAAGAAAAAATAAATACAGAAAGGTCAACACATGTAAATGTTGACATAAGTGTGGCACTTCATTGGCTCAAAAAATGAAAAATAAATCTTCAAAAACTCATGTCAACCTTTTTTATTGTCGACCATAGCCATGTCAGTGTTTTGCTTGTGCCATTTAATCCTGGGGTTGCCGTGAATCGCGCGGGGGGGTGCAGTGGTGCACCAAGTTGCGGGGGGTGGGGTCCGCCAATTGCGGGAGGGGGGTGTGTGCAGCGAATTGCGGGAGGGTGGGTTGCGGGGGGTGGGTGCCGCAAACTGCGGAGGGGGGTGTGTGCGGGGGTTTGCATCAAATCGCGGGAGGGGAGGCGATGGGGTGTTTGCTGCGAATCGTTGGAGGGGGTCACGGGGGTGGGGGTTGCCACGAATTGTGGGAGGGGGGGTCGCGGGGGGTGCCGCAAATTGCGGGAGTGGGGGACGCAAGTCGCGGGGGGTGTGCCGCAAATCGCTGAAGGGGGGGTCGCGGGGGGGGGGGGGTGCCACAAATCGCTACAAGAAAAAATCAACACAGAAAGGTCAACACATGTAAATATTGACATAAGTGTGGCACTTCATTGGTGTCCATGTCGACACATGTGGCGAATCGCCACAAGAAAAAATAAACAAAGAAAGTGTCCACAAATCACGGGAGAGGGGTTCGCGAGGGGGGGGGGGGTTGCCGCGAATTGCAGGAGGGTGGTCGCGGTGGGAGGGTGCCGCGAATCGCGGGAGGTTGCGGGGGCGGGATTGTTGCGAATCACGGGGGGCAGGGAGTGTTTTGCCGCGAATTGCGGAGGGGGGGATGCCGCGAATCGCGGAGGGCTCGGGGGTGTTTTGCCGCGAATCATGGGAGGGGTTGCTTTTTGTCGCGAATCGTGGGGAATGGGGGGGTTGCGGGGAATGGGGGTGCCGCGAATTGCAGGGGGGGGTGGTTTGCCGCGAATCGCGGGAGGGGGGGCAGCGTGGGGTGCTCATCTGGGGGCAGCATGGGGAGGCAGAGGGTGTCTGGCACTGTGGTTTCACTGGGCTGGTTCTCTGTCATGTGAGTCAGAGGCTCCACCCAGCGTTACAGACACACTCACACACTTTGAGTGACAGATGTAGCCAAATATATAAGAGATAGATAGATAGAGGTGTGGGCGGCACTCACGGATTTCAAAGCAGATAAATATGTGCAAAAAACTTCTTTATTTAATCCGACGTGTTTTGGGTAGCGCTTGTCCTCAGGGATCAATAACATACACACTGTGCATGTACTTCCGGGAGCCAAGCCTCATTCTGGATGACACAGTGTGTGGTCTCCATGGAAAATACACACTAAAATAATAATAATAAAAAAAAACACGTAATAAAAAAGTGGGTAATATCTGGGCTTCCGGTTTTCTTATGAGACCGCATCCCCTCGCGGGGCTCGCCACACTATATAAAATCAACTCCATGTGTAGTTGGATAGTAGGGTATGAAAAAATGGGGTACATTTAACATGGGAGCCGAGATAATACATAAGTACCAAAAAGTGCATTAAGAGGCTTAATATAAGCCATTTCAGAGGCATCTATCTGCCATTATTATAGTGTATAAAAATCAGTGATTATGTGACATAACATAAAATGAAAAAAATATGCTGATTAATGAAGGGGCTAGGTCACAATGCTATTTCATTCTATACATATAAAATAGACAATATTAAAAAACATATGCACAGCTTATATAAACTATATTCTAGCATTTATGACCTGTGCCTGGATCAGTTGAATGTCAAGGTTGAAAGTATGTCAAGGGGTATTTAGACAATAAATATCAGATGAAACTTTGTAATCCATGTTGTCCGAAACATGTCGGATTAAATAAAGAAGTTTTGTGTAAGAATATATTTTGCTTTGCAATCCGTGAGTGCCGCCCACACCCGCATCTATACTACCAAGGCTGTAAGGCTCTATTGGGAAGGCACCAGGTACTTATCAAGTACATTCAACGGTGGAGTGCCGGACATTCTATGTGAGATTTCTCTGCAGATATGTAGCACGGTGTGCGGTCTAAACAGACAAAGCAAATTGGCAATGCTCTAATATATATATATATATATATATATATATATATATTTATATATAAGTGGCTCCCAGTTAGATGAGAGACACAGATCATGTGCAGAGCTGAGAGGTTCAGTGGGGAAGTATTTTGAGATAAGCAAAGAGATATATGTTGGTTTTAGACAGGTTAATGACTAAATAAGGATAGTTGCATCAGGGGACAGGACATAGAAGCAATTATCAGGGTGGCAGAGAGATATATTTATATAAAATAGCATTACATGCTGTCCACCGCTACGGCCCCGATCATCCCATATAATATTTGTTCTTAGAAAAGCACATGAGGAGAGAGGACCCTGCTAGTGAGAGCTTACACTCTAAAGGGGAGGGTAAGACAGGCAGGGTTTTGGAGATATCAGGATGGTACCTGTAAGGATAAATGTGTAGCCCCTCGACCTGGTGGCCCCTTAGGTACCCGTGAGAATGTATTCTTAACCCTACACACCAAACACACGGTGGCGAGTCAAGAAACATTCTGATTTATTAGGAGTTTAACAGTAAGTTAAAAAGACATGATACATGGGTGTATACAAGTGCATATTACATTCTGATTGGTCTGTTAGGTTGCAGGGCAAATTCAACAGGGGGGGGCATACAAAATATCATACACAAAGAAAATGAGTAACAAGGGGGGGTTTTGATTATAGAGGAGTTTATACATGAACACACTGCATAGCAATTCCAAGAGGGGGAGGGTTGGGAGAAACTTAGATAAGACACGCTCAGGCTTACAGTATAACCTTGTAGCGTAACCATAGTGAGGGCAGTTTTACGTGCAAATTCTCATATGCTACATGGGTTCTAAATTTAACCCTTCAATCCCCTCTTAGAATCATGAATTTAGATGATATGATTCTTCTTACGGAATTCCTTATTTCTGTGCTTAGCAAGATATTGTTTGTAGCCTTCAGGGGAATTTGCGTGTGCAGGGGCAATGGATTCATACATAAGAGTATTTTCAATACCTTTGGTAGCAAGTTTTCTACAACATGGTATAATGCAAAATACAACAATACAGATAATAGTAAGAATAATCAATATATAGATTGCTAATTGAACAAGGGCCTGTTCTATACCATTTGGGTGACCATTCTTATTACATCCCTATGTCCATCGTTTGGAGACACAGGGGTTAATGGTGCAAAAGTCTATCTGGTAGGCGGCTACCTCGGTGCTGAAAGAATTGTACCAGAAAATGTATACGCCTGCCTTTTCAGTCATGTCCACTTCAGTTTTTGTGCAAAGGTATCTGGCAAACAAGAATCAATAGAATAATATACGTTATCCACCATCGTCCAGAATTCTAGAATGACCTCATCTGCTGGTGAGTCGTCTTCTCCATCATGTAGGAGGTTAGGGCTGTCTGCCCCCATTAGTACCTCGCCTTGATCTGTTCTCTATCCGGGACGTTACTCGGGATTCTCTTTACCCTGGATGCGTGTATCCACACTGGACTCTCTTCTGTAAGGACAGCCGTCCTCGTTACCACTACGATCTCTGTCTCTGGACCATAGGTGAAATCTCCTGGACCTTTATTTCTGGCGAGGACCTTCACAACGACCTTGTCTCCAACCTGGAAGGGGTGTGTTGGTTCCTGTGGATTAGAAGGATTTTTACAAATAACACCATGTTCAATTTCACTAAGTCTGGTGATGAGGGACCTAACATACTCTTCTCTAATCTGTTCTAGATCTCCTTCCTGGACTATCATTGGTTTCTTGGCCCAAGGTGTGGGAAAAAGTCTTCCCATCAGAATTTCAAAGGGTGAATAACCCAGAGTCTTTTGGGGGGTCATTCTAATTTCTGCTAGGACTATGGGGAGGGTTTGTTTCCATTTATTAAATGTTCCTCCTGTGGCTTTCCTAAGTTTATCCTTTTCTCCACTATCCCTGAACTTTGAGAATGATAGGGAATGTGAAATTTCCTCTCTATTTGAAATGCTTTCACTAAAGCTTGTGTGACTTTTTTTGCTGTAAAGGCAGTGCCTTTGTCGCTATCTATTTTGAGCGGGCATCCTCATCTAGGGATGATTTCTTGTGTTAGTATGCGTGCAACTGTTTTTGCATCTGTGATGTAAAAATCTTTGTTTAAAAGCATAGCTGTGGTGTTTTTGCTATAATGTCCTACCCCATGATAGTGAGCAATGAACAATGGGGCGCTTGATTGTGGTATGCATGGTCTCCCCTCTTTGCAGATCAATCCTGTTATAGGATTTTTCTGCAATATTGGAAATAACCAGTCATCCAAGTCTTTTTGTGATGCTGAGCTTTGTAGTTCAGTGATCAGGTTTATCTTTCTACATTTGGCAAGCTCTTGTGAGCGCTATGAGTTCTGCAGCTTGTGCTGATTGATATGGAATGGGTCTCGCTTCTAAAATGTCATTTGGGAGGCGTACCACTGCGTAGCCTGCCTGATATGTCGAGTCATTGGGTCTACTACAAGAACCATCCACAAATACATGGTCAGAACCTGGTATTGGTACAGGGGAAATGTCAAGTCTAGGGGAGGTTTCTGACTCTATTGATGCAGAACAGTCATGATCGTCAGGAATGTCATCCTGGGAGCCTTTTAATCCTAAAAGTGCATTTAGAATGGGTGCGGGGCCTGAGGATGCGTTTGCATACTTAATGGTGAGTGAGGGGCTTCCTAGCAACAGGACCTCATCTCCACTAACACGCTGGGCTGACATGTTGTGTGTGTAGCCCTTTAAGTAATGCTACAACATTATGTGTGGTATGGAGAACAGTGGGTGAGCCTAGGGTGAGTGTGGTTGCCATCTCAGCTACCATTGCACAGGCCGCCAGTGCCCGAAGACAGGCAGGCATACCTTGGACCGACACCGGCATCACTTTGGAAAAGAATGCCACGGGGCGCAGCTTACCTCCATGTTTTTGTGTCAGCACACCCGCCATGGTTTTACATTTTGTCCCTTGCATATAAATGAAATGGTTGTACATAGTTTGGGAGGGTCAATGCCGGACTTTTCATCAACATACATTTTTAAGGCTTTCATATGCATTTAACATTTCTTGTGACCATTGTATCTGTTTAGGTTTGTCATTGAGTGTGGCTTGTCTCAAAATGTTATCATAGTAGGAACAGTCAGAAATCCACTGTCTGCAATAATAGTGTTTGGGCGGACCAGACCCAGTACAGACTGAATGCGTTGTGGGCTGACTTTCCTTTCCCCTTTTGTCAAGACAAAACCTAAATAATCAACATTCTTTTTGCACCATTGCATTTTTGCTTTTTGACACTTTGTGCCCACATTCACAGAGCCAGTTTAACAGTGATATACCATCCTCTCGGCATGCCTCCTTTGTTGAACTACAGATAAGCAGATCATCTGCATACTGTAGCAGGACTGAACCATAGGGGGGGTGCCAGGGGGTTAATGTGGCTTGGAGCACGATGCTGTACACAACAGGGGAGTCAATATACTCCTGTGGCAGTCTGCATCATGTTAACTGCTGGCCTCAAAAGAAAATGCAAATAACAGTTGTGTCTGGGTGTCCACAGGTATGCTAAAAAATATATTTTTTTCAAATCAGTTACTGAGAAGTAGGCGGCATCTACAGGGATGGCTGAGATGAGTGAGTTTATATCAGGTACAGTGGGTGCAATGGGAACAATTAATTGGTTTATTGCTCTGAGGTCCTGTTGACCATATCTGAGGATTTACAGTGTCTAATTCTGTGTTTGGGTCAGAACTGTCAGTCATGAGCAAGTGTGGTGATGAAACATCAATTCCCTTTCCTGCTTCTGATGGACTAATTGTGATTTCTAGCACAGAGAGAAGATCTCTGCCTAGCAAATTGATTGGGCAGTCAGGTATTACAGTAAATTCATGTTTTCCTATGTCATGGCCCTTTAAGGTCTGTCTCTAGGTCTGGGTTGGCTGGGCTGCATGGGGTTACTGACCTGTCGGGGTTTGTTTGAAGGGAACGGACAGTCTCTAGCCCAATGGCTATCCCTTTCACAGTTATAGCAGCTTGTCTGCCTGTTGGGTGGGGGTCCCGCAGGAGCCCTCTGAGGTAGCCTGTCTCTAGGAGAACGGAATGATTTATTCTGTCTCCTAGGATTGTTTTGATTTTGGAAGCGTGTGAACGGGGTATGTGATGGTGTGACAGTGTTTCTTTTAACTTCAAAACAACCTGCTGCTTCCTTTTCATACAAATGTTTTTTTAAAATCCTTCACTGTATCAGAGGTTCAAGTTGAAACACTCTGCTTCACAGCGAGGATATATATATATATCGGCAGCAGATTATTAATGAAAGTAGAAACAAGTAAATTATCATTATGCAGAAGCGGCAGACCTGCTTCCTCGGTCCAGCACTTCTTGAATCTCTTCCAGAAATTTGTCACTGTTTCTGTTTACAACTTACAGCTATGGGGAGAGATGAGCGTGCTTTAAACACTTCATTCATATGTGCAGCAAGTTGATCCCACATAGCATCTATGCCTTCTTGTGTATTAAGTGGGTAACCTACAGTTGTTTGTGTGACTGAGGGTACACTGATAAGTGGAACTTTTTCCCAGTCTCATTTATTGTAATGGTCAATTATATCATTAACAATGAGTCTCATATCTCCTTGGGTAAAGCTGCGTCCTTTGCATGCTTTCTTTAAATATATTATACATCCTATTGGTGTTATTATTGGTTTGGGACAATTTTTTAATTATCCTATCTATCCCGCAAAATTGTCTACTCAAGGGTTAATGAAATAGTAACTTGTGGGGGAGACACGGGCAACATATTCTTTACATGTCTCTCCTGGTAAAAGCGGGGGATATTCTGTTTCTTTACTCTAATATAATCCCATAATATAACAGTATGTCAGTCAATATGGTCACAATAATATCTGTCACAAGTCAAGTCGCAATTGTACTTAAAATTACTTTAAACAAAATGACATTCAGTAGCCAAATCACTTTGCAAATCTACTTAGGATCACTTTAAACAGCAATAACACTCAGTGGCGTACACTTACCACCCGTTCACTGAGTATCCTTAATACAAAACATACAGTAAGGCAGACAGAACACTTCAGCGTACGTACACTTACCATCCGTCTACTGAGTGTTTAAACAAATACACAGTTTGCAACATTAACAGACAAACATGTACATACATATATTTAGGCGATCAGATCGAGGAGGCTTTCTCTGTGAACCCCTGGTTCAATTGCGGTATCCCGGATACCTGTGTCGTAATCTCAAGTCCCGGACTTGAATTACCTTTACGTGGACCCCAGGTCCTTTTTTATGAAATGGACCTCTGGTCCTTGTATCCCTGATACATTTATGGCGTCATAAATTTCCTTACATACAATTACGTAATATTAAGTCCCGGACTTAAATATTACCTTGTCACGTGTTCCCGGAACACTGAGTGAGTTCAGATTCTCAAATTCAGCAGGTGGCCGCAATCCCGTGGAGGGGACGGCCGGCTGAATCCCAGACGAAGCCCTCAAATTGTAAGGATAAATGTGTAGCCCCTCGACCTGGTGGCCCCTTAGGTACCCGTGAGAATGTATTCTTAACCCTACACACCAAACACACGGTGGCGAGTCAAGAAACATTCTGATTTATTAGGAGTTTAACAGTAAGTTAAAAAGACATGATACATGGGTGTATACAAGTGCATATTACATTCTGATTGGTCTGTTAGGTTGCAGGGCAAATTCAACAGGGGGGGGCATACAAAATATCATACACAAAGAAAATGAGTAACAAGGGGGGGTTTTGATTATAGAGGAGTTTATACATGAACACACTGCATAGCAATTCCAAGAGGGGGAGGGTTGGGAGAAACTTAGATAAGACACGCTCAGGCTTACAGTATAACCTTGTAGCGTAACCATAGTGAGGGCAGTTTTATGTGCAAATTCTCATATGCTACATGGGTTCTAAATTTAACCCTTCAGTACCTGCTCTTGGTTGATGGGAATATAATTAATTCTGTTTTGGAAATGGTGAGTTTGAGGGGGCCAGAAAACATCCAAGATGAGATGGCAGAGAGGCATTCAGAGACTCAGACCAAAAACACTGGTGACATCTCTGGGGTTGATCGATTTGAGTATCGACCGCATACAAGTGATACTGAAATCCGAAAGAGCTGATTAGTTTGCCAAGCAAATGAGCTATAAATTGAGAAAAGCAGAGGACCTAAAACTGAGCCTTGCGGAACTCCGACTGACAGAGGTAGTGAAGAGGAGGTGGAATCAGAAAAGCGAACACTGAAAGAGCGATCAGATACAGTAGGCAAGATGAGAACCAGGATAGGGCTGAATGATTGAGACCTATGGAGTATAGTGTTTGTATGAGAAGAGTGTGATCAACTGAGAGATGGGACCGTAGTTAGAGAGTTATGCTGTGTACACACGGTGAGATTTGACTATATAGTCAAAATTGCATGCAGATCGCACAGGTTTTTTACCTTGCGATCACGATGCATGCTCCCGGAACAGCACAAATTGAAACCCAGTTAGACAGGGCAGCAATCTCTTATATATTTGGCTACATCTGTCACTAAAAGTGTGTCTGGAGCTGTAACGCTGGGTTGTGGACTTCCATCTTAATTTATGATTGTCATCACCTGTTTTAAACAGGGTAAATGATAAGAAAGGTATTTAAGCACAGGTGATGGTAATCCATAAATTAAGAAGAAAGTCCAGAAACAGAGCAATGTGTCCCTCACTCCCTCCCCCCCCCCCCCCCATTCACGGCATCCCCACGATTAAATGGCAAATGCAAAACACTGACATGGCTATGGTCGACAATGAAAAAGGTTGACAAGATTTATTTTTCACTTTTTCAATGTTTTCATGTTCATTCTCATGTGTCGACATGGACACCAATGAAGTGCCACACTTATGTCAACATTTACATGTGTTGACCTTTCTGTGTTGATTTTTTCTTGTGTCGATTCGCGGCACCCCCGTGACCCCCCTCCCGCGTTTTGCAGCACCCCCCCCCCCCCCGAAATTCGTGGCACCCCAGGTGACTCCCGCGGTTCGCGGCCCCACCCCGTGACACCCCCCCCTCCTGCAATTCGCGGGACCCTGCGACCCCCCCTCCCACGATTCGCGCCAACCCCCCGGGCCTCCCCTCCCGCAGTTCACAGTGCCCCCCACGACCACCCCTACCGCGATTCCCCACCCCTGACCCCCCCTCCTGTCATTGCGGCAACCCCCGCGACCCACCCTCCCGCGATTTACTGCAACCCCCCGCACCCCCCCTCCCACAATTCGCGGCACCCACACCCCCCCCCCGCGACCCCCCCTCCCGCGATTCACTGCAACCACCCGCGCCCCCCCCCCTCCCGCAATTCGCGGCACCCACACCCCCCCCCCCGCGACCCCCCCTCCCGCAATTCACGGCATCCACCCACGACCCCTCCTCCCATGATTCGCGGACACCCCTCACCTCCTCCCTCCCCCGCGCACGATTCACGGCAATCCCAGGATTAAATGGCACATGCAAAACACTGGCACGGCTATGGTCGACAATGAAAAAGGTTGACATGAGTTTTTGAAGATTTATTTTTCTTTTTTGGAATGTTTTCATATTCATTCTCATGTGTCGACATGGACACCGATGAAGTGCCACACTTATGTCAACATTTACATGTGTTGAACTTTCTGTGTTGATTTTTTCTTGTAGCAATTTTTTTCCAGTGACAACTATGAACTATGTGCACATCAACCTACACATCATCAACCAATTCTTTGTATAATATATAACACCTGTTCTGTTTTACTGTAGGTGTTTTAAGTCAGACCTTTTACTGCTACTATTACTGTTTATGTAAATGCATTCTGAATGACAGCAACATCCTACCATCCTTCTACAAGAATATATAACCAACTAGGTGATTCATCGCACCCCGTGCCCCCCCCCCCCCCCTCCCGAAATTCACGGACCCCCCTCGCACCCCCCCTCCCGCGATTCGCAACCCCCCCTCGCGCAATTCACGCCCCCTCCCACGCTTTGCGGACCCGCGATTCACCGACACCTGCGCCCCCCCTCCCTTGATTCACGGCACCCCCCCGTGCCCCTCCCGCAATTCACAGCACCCCTAAGCCCCTCTTTAGTCCCCCGTATACTCACACACCCCTATCACTACCCAGCTTCCTGCTCTCCTGAACCGTAACTTCCACCACTGGGGAGTCGCTGACGCTGTTTTGCCCACATGCCCCTATCATGCCTCATAGCCCAGCCTCCTGCTCTCATGCACCCGAACTCCCACCCAGTAGGAGGAGACACTGACTAAGGGCCACACTCCTGTACTGCCACGCTGGACCCTCACCCACTGGCAGAAGCTGCACAGTATCTCCCACCCTCCTCTTTAGTCCCCCTTATGCCCACACACCCCTATCACTACCCAGCCTCCTGTTTTCCTGTGTCGTGACCTCCGCCAGTGGGGAGCCGCTCAGAAACACCCTACTATACTATTGCACACACACACACACACCTAAACAACATGCACACACAGCCCCCCCCACACCCACAAATGTCACTGTACCATCCACACTATCAATGTACATCTTACTCTGTAACCGCTTTTTAATTAAACAAAACAATACACACCCCCTTCCACATCATATGCTCTCTATTTAACACATTTCACCTATAACTCAAGTTGCAATACAGGCCATCTTTCATACAATTCTAACCATCTTTCTCATATACAAATGTTCACAAATTAAGCCCCTTACGACGGTGTGAAGAGCGCCCGTAGGGCGCGATGAATCACCTAGTCACTATATATTCCTAATCAAATGTATATTGCATGAATTGTATGTAAATAGTACAGAGTTAGCAAAGATTGCATAGCAATTGAATCTTAAGTTGAATAGCAAGGCAATCTCACCGTGTGTACACACCATTAGGCTCCCATACACTAGTACAATTTGTGCCGATTTCACCGGATCCCGATTGATGGGGCTGAGAAATCAGCCCAAATTGGATGTGTTTGACATCCCCTCTGACCCGATGCGCGGTGCCATCTTACAGATAAGGTCGTATCTCACAGATAGAACCTGCTGCAGGTTTAGTCTATTGGATCCGACCCATCAGTGGCACAATGCAGGTTCTTTTTAGCACCTATGATGTGTTGGGTCCGATCCGTAGGTGTGTGCCAGCAGTAAAGCACTGCTGGCATACACATGTTTAGGTAATGGCATGTAAATCTCCTTAGGACAACTCAGGGTAGTGTATGGGGGCCTTTTAGGGTCAGAGTTGTGTTTTTTTTTTTTTCAGAATGGGAGTACCCACGGCATGTTTGAGCAGAGAAGGAAAAAAACCCAGTAGCAAGATAAAGTTTGCAAGTTTTAGTTAAGGTTGAGATAATTAAGGTCACTGAAAATTATAAGGTCACAGGCGGTGACTAGCATCGTATGTTAATATAATTTATTATTTGTTTACTAGCTAAAGTACCCAGGGTTTATCTCTTCATGTTAAGTTATCAATGTGTTTGATGTAACTGACAACATTGAAATAATAATTAGCAGCTTAGCAGCTCTTCCAACACACCCATGAGGTGGCTGCCGTGTGTCGTTTTTGTTTTTGGGGTGTCGCCAGTAGCCCTAATCCCCAGTTTTTCCTTCTGCTCAGTTCTATAATATGACGCCACGTGGGATTTGATGTGGAGCTGCAGCTAATAACTGCCGCATCAGGTTACTCCGTTTATGACCTTACTGAAGGATGCATTCTCTTCTACAGGTTTCTGGAGGTGGTCTCACTTCTTCAGTTTCTTCGATGCAGTTAGGGAAAGACGAATTGAGTGTCCTCCGCTTATTACTTCCATACTCTTCTTCTATGCGTCTTCTTTTCCTGATTTTTGGAAAAGGTGTGAACTGTCCAACCTCCAGGCAATGTATGAGATGTGGCCTCATTAATGGACGGTGTTATCTGCAGATGGGCATGTCCCCGGTGAAGAGGAACTCCACAGCATTCGCTATAGCAAATACTGCACAGTCTTTTGAGTATGGGTCCTGTTTCTCCACATCCAGAAGTTTGATGTTTTTCAGGGTGTCCTTTGGAACGACAGCCCCATAGAGATCTTTCAGTTGTCTGCTAGCCATGGGGGTAAGCCGCCATGTAGCACTGTCTGCAACTTCTATCCGTCCATTCCGAAAACAAGACATAAAGCAGTGGCGGATTTCTGTATTTGGGTGTAATTGTACTGCAAGCCCAGAGACTGCATCAAAGGAGCCATACGCACCTTTCTTAATAGGTTGCAGTCCCTGTACATCAAATTTCTGGCGCAGTATTTGCTGAGCAGCTTCAACAGCGCTTAAAGTCATACCACGGCCCTCCAGAATCTTACGTCTGTGTTGTTGTGTCAGCCCAAAATGAGGCAGCCACATTTTCCGCGGAGGTTTAGGAGTAACCCGTTTAGGAGTAACCCGTTTAGGAGTAACCTTGAATTTAAAGAAATTAGAAAATGCGTTTATACAGCGACGCCACATTTTCTGTAAATGTTCCAAGAATTAACTTGAATTTAAAGCAATGAGAAAACACGTGTATACAGCTAGAAAGGGTTATAGCTACAAACACCGCTCACTCTCATCCAATGAGTGATTGTACTGTCCCTAGCAGGGTCTTTTCTTTCACACCTGCTGTGACATCACAAAGGCTGTCTGTGACATCATCAGTGTCACCCTGCCTGCTTTCTATCACTGCATGTAATGATTCATGTGCTTTACAATAAAGTTTATTAAGCAGGAGTAGGTGGGCTACAAATATTGGGCATTGCTCACCAGAAGGTGTGCATAGTCACTAATTATTCTAAAGGTGGTCATACACTCGCAGATTTATCTGCAGATCTGTCTGGTTGGAACAAAAACATGGTTATGGATGAGAGCAAATGACAGTTGACCATTTGCTTGGTAATGCTGGAAAACTGACAAACTGTCACTCATCCATAACCATGATTTTGTTCCAACCAGCCAGATCTGAAGATAAATCTTACTAGTGTATGGGCACATAAAGAGACATTTGGTAGGAGGGCTGAGATATATGAACAAGAGCGTGGAACAATAAAAGAAGGTGGGGGGGGGGGGACTAAAAGTAAAATTAGACATTGAGAGATAAAGAGGAGAAATAGAAGAGTGATAAACATGTTGGCCAATGATATTCAGCAAGTTGTCCTCCAGCTGCTGGAGAATTACACATCCCAGCATGTTCTGCCAAAGATATGCTATATGGGCATGTAATACTCTTGCTGGCCATGCTGGGATGTGTGGTTCCACAAAATCTGGCTTGTCACATGTTGTTGAATACCTTTTGATGTGGGCCAAACCAGATACAAAGTCAAAATTATTATAATAAAAATTCCCAAGTCACAATCAGGTGCTCGGCCTTGTTTCTACATTGAAATGTTGATTATACAAATCCTAAAATAATACAAACTTGATAAATATAGAGCTATAAAATTACCATAAATGAAATTTATGTCTGTCAGTCAATTTTCCTCAAAGAAACGGAAAATACGAAAATCCAATGGTTCATGATGAAGTATGTCCGCTGTACAGTAACACCCTTACATATAGGAAATCCAAGACGGGTGCTGGGATAGATGTAGGCGTCCACTCCACCATATGTAGGGGAGAACATTAGCGTATCCAACTCACAATTGGTGATGTAATGAAGCCTATAAATGTATGTATAGTTGCCAATCTTCCTCCATATGCAACAGGGCTGCAAACTGGGACATCACCATCACTAGCCGATATCCCCTATTGCTAGTCATAACAAACTTACACAACATAGTGCACGAGCAGGCACATAGCGGCTTCTTTGTGATACTTACAGGTATTTTCCCTTCTGGGTGGTAATATTGCTGTCTCCCATAGGGTCTATAGCATGCAAGCAAAGAGTAACTGCCGCAGTGATAAACACTTCATTTATTAACAAATAAATACAGACCGATTGGGAACCAAACATACATGGAGGACAATAAATAACATGCATGTAACCTGAACAGCGGTTTGTTTTCCTAATCCCCAGCCTGAAAAAACTAGAAATAAACAAGTAAGGGGGGGGGGTAAAGTATTTATATACAGGCCGTAATGTAATGTAAGATTGGCAAATAGTGGTATCATACAGGTATGTCTCAGACTTGGAGACCGCATTGGGGGAAACGTAACGCTCCAGAAATATTGATAGGCTATGTATATATACACTGTATATGTATATATACACTGCTCAAAAAAGCAAACTGTCCACTTAGGAGAGTGCCGGACGGGGTCCCGACAGTCGGGATCCCGACAGGCATTTACCCGACGTCGGGTTCCCGACTGTCAAAACACCAACAGCCGGGTTCCTGACGGCCGTCTGCTATTTTCCCTCGTGGGGGTCAAGAACCCCCATAGAGGGAGACTAGAATAGGTGGCTCGCGTGGCGAGTGCAGCGAGCCCGCAAGGGGCTTAGTTGCGCTCGCCAGTCGGGATCCCGACATCGGGCTAATGACTGTGGGGATCCCGACTGTCAAACCCCTGTACCACACCCCACTTAGGAAGAAACACTTATTGACAATCAATTTTGCATGCTGTTGTGCAAATGGAATAGACAACAGGTGGAAATTATAGGCAATTAGCAAGACACCCCCAATAAAGGAGTTGTTCTGCAGGTGGTGACCACAAACCACTTCTCAGCTCCTATGTTTTCTGGATGATGTTTTGGTCACGTTTGAAAGCTGGCGGTGCTTTCACTCTAGTGATAGCATGACACGGAGACTATAACCTACACAAGTGGCTCAGGTAGTGCAGCTCATTCAGGATGGCACATCAATGCGCGCTGTGGCAAGAAGGTTTGCTGTGTCTGTCAGCGTCCAGAGCATGGAGGCACTACCAGGAGACAAGCCAGTACATCAGGAGACATGGAGGAGGCCGTAGGAGGGCAATGGCCCTGCAGCAGGACCGCTATTTCCGCCTTTGTGCAAGGAGGAACAGGAGGAGCAGTGCCAGAGCCCTGCAAAATGACCTCCAGCAGGCCACAAATGTGCATGTGTCTACAGAAACAGACTCCATGAGGGTGGTATGAGGGCCCAACGTCCACAGCCCAACACCGTGCAGGACATTTGGCATTTGCCAGAGAAAACCACAGACTGTCCCCAGGAGTTGGTGGATGCTTTAGTGCAGGTATGGGAAGAGATCCCTCAGGAAACCATTTGCCACCTCATCCGGAGCATGCCCAGGCATTGTAGGGAGGTCATACAGGCACGTGGAGGCCACACACACACTACTGGGCCTCATTTTGACTTGTTTTAAGGACATTACATCAAAGTTGGATCAGCCTGTAGTGTGTTTTTCCACTTTAATTTTGAGTGTGACTCCAAATCCAGACCTCCATTGGTTAATAAATTTGATTTCCATTGATAATTGTTGTGTGATTTTGTTGTCAGCATATTCAACTATGTAAAGAACAAAGTATTTAATAAGAATATTTAATTCATTCAGATCTAGGATGTGTTATTTTAGTGTTCCCTTTATTTTTTTGAGTAGTGTAGATAGATATGTGCTGTGTGGGGAGGGACTCGCTCGTACAAGTAAGAAAAGGTGCCCTTCATTGGAAACCTCACCATGGGCCTTATTCTAGTTCACTCTTTCTGACCAAATCCTTCTTAGATGGACAAAACCATGTGCACTGCAGGGGGGCAGATGTAAAATGTGCAGAGAGAATTAGATTTGGGTGAGATATTTTGTTTCTGTGCAGGGTAAATACTGGCTGCTTTATTTTTATACTGCAATATAGATCTCACTTTGAAGTAAAACCCCACCCAAATCTAATTCTCTCTGCACAAGTAACATCTGCCCCACCTGCAGTGCACATGGTTTTGTCCATCTAAGAAGGATTTTGTCAGAAAGAGAGTGAACTAGAATAAAGGCCCCATGTGTCAGTGGCACTCCGGTATAAACAGTCGGAAGTAGTGTATGCCAACATTTCAAACTCTTTAATTCGTCATCAGGGTATAAAAGATTATGATGACGAATTAAAGAATTTGAAACATTGGCATAAATATATAGACTAGGTGATTCATCGCGCCCTACGGGCGCTCTTCACACCGTCGTAAGGGGCTGCGCCCCCTTAATTTGTGAACGTTTGTATATGAGAAATATGGTTAGAATTGTATGAAAGATGCCCTGTATTGCGGCGGGGGCGCGAATCGCCACAAGAAAAAATAAATACAGAAAGGTCAACACATGTAAATGTTGACATAAGTGTGGCACTTCATTGGCTCAAAAAATGAAAAATAAATCTTCAAAAACTCATGTCAACCTTTTTCATTGTCGACCATAGCCATGTCAGTGTTTTGCTTGTGCCATTTAATCCTGGGGTTGCCGTGAATCGCGCGGGGGGGTGCAGTGGTGCACCAAGTTGCGGGGGGTGGGGTCCGCCAATTGCGGGAGGGGGGTGTGTGCAGCGAATTGCGGGAGGGTGGGTTGCGGGGGGTGGGTGCCGCAAACTGCGGAGGGGGGTGTGTGCGGGGGTTTGCATCAAATCGCGGGAGGGGAGGCGATGGGGTGTTTGCTGCGAATCGTTGGAGGGGGTCACGGGGGTGGGGGTTGCCACGAATTGTGGGAGGGGGGGTCGCGGGGGGTGCCGCAAATTGCGGGAGTGGGGGACGCAAGTCGCGGGGGGTGTGCCGCAAATCGCTGAAGGGGGGGTCGCGGGGGGGGGGGGGGGGGTGCCACAAATCGCTACAAGAAAAAATCAACACAGAAAGGTCAACACATGTAAATATTGACATAAGTGTGGCACTTCATTGGTGTCCATGTCGACACATGTGGCGAATCGCCACAAGAAAAAATAAACAAAGAAAGTGTCCACAAATCACGGGAGAGGGGTTCGCGAGGGGGGGGGGGTTGCCGCGAATTGCAGGAGGGTGGTCGCGGTGGGAGGGTGCCGCGAATCGCGGGAGGTTGCGGGGGCGGGATTGTTGCGAATCACGGGGGGGCAGGGAGTGTTTTGCCCCGAATTGCGGAGGGGGGGATGCCGCGAATCGCTGAGGGCTCGGGGGTGTTTTGCCGCGAATCATGGGAGGGGTTGCTTTTTGTCGCGAATCGTGGGGAATGGGGGGGTTGCGGGGAATGGGGGTGCCGCGAATTGCAGGGGGGGGTGGTTTGCCGCGAATCGCGGGAGGGGGGGCAGCGTGGGGTGCTCATCTGGGGGCAGCATGGGGAGGCAGAGGGTGTCTGGCACTGTGGTTTCACTGGGCTGGTTCTCTGTCATGTGAGTCAGAGGCTCCACCCAGCGTTACAGACACACTCACACACTTTGAGTGACAGATGTAGCCAAATATATAAGAGATAGATAGATAGAGGTGTGGGCGGCACTCACGGATTTCAAAGCAGATAAATATGTGCAAAAAACTTCTTTATTTAATCCGACGTGTTTTGGGTAGCGCTTGTCCTCAGGGATCAATAACATACACACTGTGCATATACTTCCGGGAGCCAAGCCTCATTCTGGATGACACAGTGTGTGGTCTCCATGGAAAATACACACTAAAATAATAATAATAAAAAAAAACACGTAATAAAAAAGTGGGTAATATCTGGGCTTCCGGTTTTCTTATGAGACCGCATCCCCTCGCGGGGCTCGCCACACTATATAAAATCAACTCCATGTGTAGTTGGATAGTAGGGTATGAAAAAATGGGGTACATTTAACATGGGAGCCCAGATAATACATAAGTACCAAAAAGTGCATTAAGAGGCTTAATATAAGCCATTTCAGAGGCATCTATCTGCCATTATTATAGTGTATAAAAATCAGTGATTATGTGACATAACATAAAATGAAAAAAATATGCTGATTAATGAAGGGGCTAGGTCACAATGCTATTTCATTCTATACATATAAAATAGACAATATTAAAAAACATATGCACAGCTTATATAAACTATATTCTAGCATTTATGACCTGTGCCTGGATCAGTTGAATGTCAAGGTTGAAAGTATGTCAAGGGGTATTTAGACAATAAATATCAGATGAAACTTTGTAATCCATGTTGTCCGAAACATGTCGGATTAAATAAAGAAGTTTTGTGTAAGAATATATTTTTCTTTGCAATCCGTGAGTGCCGCCCACACCCGCATCTATACTACCAAGGCTGTAAGGCTCTATTGGGAAGGCACCAGGTACTTATCAAGTACATTCAACGGTGGAGTGCCGGACATTCTATGTGAGATTTCTCTGCAGATATGTAGCACGGTGTGCGGTCTAAACAGACAAAGCAAATTGGCAATGCTCTAATATATATATATATATATATATATATATATATTTATATATAAGTGGCTCCCAGTTAGATGAGAGACACAGATCATGTGCAGAGCTGAGAGGTTCAGTGGGGAAGTATTTTGAGATAAGCAAAGAGATATATGTTGGTTTTAGACAGGTTAATGACTAAATAAGGATAGTTGCATCAGGGGACAGGACATAGAAGCAATTATCAGGGTGGCAGAGAGATATATTTATATAAAATAGCATTACATGTTGTCCACCGCTACGGCCCCGATCATCCCATATAATATTTGTTCTTAGAAAAGCACATGAGGAGAGAGGGCCCTGCTAGTGAGAGCTTACACTCTAAAGGGGAGGGTAAGACAGGCAGGGTTTTGGAGATATCAGGATGGTACCTGCTTTTGGTTGATGGGAATATAATTAATTCTGTTTTGGAAATGGTGAGTTTGAGGGGGCCAGAAAACATCCAAGATGAGATGGCAGAGAGGCATTCAGAGACTCAGACCAAAAACACTGGTGACATCTCTGGGGTTGATCGATTTGAGTATCGACCGCATACAAGTGATACTGAAATCCTAAAGAGCTGATTAGTTTGCCAAGCAAATGAGCTATAAATTGAGAAAAGCAGAGGACCTAAAACTGAGCCTTGCGGAACTCCGACTGACAGAGGTAGTGAAGAGGAGGTGGAATCAGAAAAGCGAACACTGGAAGAGCGATCAGAGACAGTAGGCAAGATGAGAACCAGGAAAGGGCTGAATGATTGAGACCTATGGAGTATAGTGTTTGTATGAGAAGAGTGTGATCAACTGAGAGATGGGACCGTAGTTAGAGAGTTATGCTGTGTACACACGGTGAGATTTGACTATATAGTCAAAATCGCATGCAGATAGCACAGGTTTTTTACCTTGCGATCACGATGCATGCTACCGGAACAGCACAAATTGAAACCCAGTTAGACAGGGCAGCAATCACTATATATTCCTAATCAAATGTATATTGCATGAATTGTATGTAAATAGTACAGAGTTAGCAAAGATTGCATAGCAATTGAATCTTAAGTTGAATAGCAAGGCAATCTCACCGTGTGTACACACCATTAGGCTCCCATACACTAGTACAATTTGTGCCGATTTCACCGGATCCCGATTGATGGGGCTGAGAAATCAGCCCAAATTGGATGTGTTTGACATCCCCTCTGACCCGATGCGCGGTGCCATCTTACAGATAAGGTCGTATCTTACAGATAGAACCTGCTGCAGGTTTAGTCTATTGGATCCGACCCATCAGTGGCACAATGCAGGTTCTTTTTAGCACCTATGATGTGTTGGGTCCGATCCGTAGGTGTGTGCCAGCAGTAAAGCACTGCTGGCACACACATGTTTAGGTAATGGCATGTAAATCTCCTTAGGACAACTCAGGGTAGTGTATGGGGGCCTTTTAGGGTCAGAGTTGTGTTTTTTTTTTTTCAGAATGGGAGTACCCACGGCATGTTTGAGCAGAGAAAGAAAAAAACCAGTAGCAAGATAAAGTTTGCAAGTTTTAGTTAAGGTTGAGATAATTAACCCCTTCCCGACATTTGACGTACATTTACATCATGGTCGGGAAGTACTTCCCGACACATGGCATAAATGTACGTCATGACTTCTAACTGTCACCGCGTCTATAGACGCGGTGACAGTTTGGAGATGTCTGCTGTCCCTGACAGCAGACATCCCCCCTCGCCGCCCAGGGGGGGCAGGGGTGCCCCCCCCGGTCGGCGATCGCTGCGATTGGCTGTTCAAAAGTGAACAGCCAATTGCAGCGTTTTCTGTGTTACCGGCGGCTAAGCCGCTCGGTAACACAGAGATCGGTGGTGTTCGGTGCTGTTAAGTACAGCACCGATCACCACCGAGCGGCAGCCCGCCCTCCCTCCTGCCCTCCCACCCGGCAGCCTCCCTCCCACCCAGCCAGCCAGCAGCCGCAGCGCCAGCCCCCCTCCCACCCCCCCGCCAGCAGCAGCACAGTTAAATCTTTGATTTTTGTTTCAATTTATTTATATGAACTATATATATATATATATATATATATATATGTGTATATATATATATATATATATATATACACATATATATATATATATATATGTGTGTGTATATATATATATATATATATATATATATATACACATATATATATATATACACACACATATATATATATATATATATACAGTGATCGGTGCTGTTAAGTACAGCACCGATCACCACCGATCGCCAGCCGCCCCCCCCCTCCCACCCGGCAGCCCCCCCTCCCACCCACCCGGCTGCCGCAGCACCAGCACCCCTCCCACCCCCCCACCAGCCGCAGCGCCAGCCCCCCTCCCAAAGCTGGTGAGCAAAATGGGGTCACATGTGGGGGGGTTCCACTGTATTGGTGCTTCGGGGGTCTTGCTAATGCGACATAGCACCCACCATTCATTCCACCACCAAAAATCACTCCTTCCCTTCTGAGTCCTGCCATGCACCCAAATGGTATTTTTGGGTCACATATGAGCAACGTGCAGTGAATGACACGGACACACTGCTTAAAAAAGTATAAATTTAATATATTATATCAAATAATACATAAAACATTAAGGGAAATAATCAGGAACACAAAAATTACATATATAAGGAAAATAAAAAACACATTAAATAATGACACTCTATTAAAAAATCTTTCATAGGATAAATATATCAGCTGGGTGGTTGTAGCCTGATAGATAGTAGTCCTTAAATGGGGCTAAAAATGGACGTTTGTTAAATTGGAGGCACTCCGCTGTTAATAAGCCACATAAAGAATGATGAAATTTGTTAGATGGATTTTATGCGTCTCAGAAATGCTGTTAGTAGAAATAAGTTAATATGGATAATGGAATAAATGTCCGATGAAAAGTTATTATTTGGTAGGATGAAATGAATAAAGGTAACAGTCACTCTGGCGTGTAAGTGGCACGCACTATAGCAAGCAGATGGTTGATTTTGCGTATAGCAAGCAGTAGGTATGCAGCAGTGATGGTATGCAGTGATTGGAAACAGGGGGTTAATGGTTTTATCTCACCCACAGATAGCGTTTGCCAAGTCTGATGGTTGCTCCGTTCACCGTAAGGAGGAAGATGTTAGGGGCCGGTAGTTGTCCTCTGTGGGACGCCAGATGCACTGGCGCCGGCGGGTGGTGTTGCTCTCCTGGAAGGACGGAGCGTCCTAATGTTCAGACGGCGATACTGCTGCTGACGATGATTGCGCTGTTCTTCCGTGTAGCGCTAAAAGGCTGTGTAAACAGCGGGACAATAGGTGGCGGCGGGCGGCTCCAAACGTCTCAGTGGTATGACGTCAACGCGTTTCGTCTCCTACGTGGTAATGGAGACTTTTTCAAGACGGATACTAGTGCTTGTTCTGTATCCCTTTTATTTGGTCAGGCTGATTGGATCAATTATCCTATTTTCCACATAATATTAGTGAATATATAATAATATATAAATAGAGTGATTCATATAAACATTTAATCATTCTATAAATAATAATACTACAAAGCAGTGTGTCCGATATTTAGATGCAAATAAATAAAAACGCTACATTGTAAGAACTGTTCTAATTGTTAACTAATAAGGGTCAGCTGTCACAGAGCTGTTTCACAGACAAATCGTTACTCAGTTTAGAGGCAAAACATAGGGTGTTAATTCATGTTCCATTCTATTGGTCAGTTGGTATAGAGAGAGCAAAAACAGAGAGAGATAATATCCAATGATAATATACAGTATTATCACGATGCACATCATTAATGCATATATATATAGAAGAGACAATTTACAGAGCATACTGGTTCAGTTTATGAAATTATAATGTTTATTAATCTATGCATTTTAAAGTTGCAGTAATCCAATATATAGGTTTTATATTTAGCTAGAGCTACAGCAAAGGTATGCTATCATTATATTAGATCTAATCTTTAGTATATTATTTATTTATTCATTTGTTTATTTATGATTTAGTTGAGAGACCATCAAGATAAAGAATAAAGATAAAAGATAATAAATAAAAAATGAAAAATAAACAATAAAAATAAAATAAAAAATAAAAATGTATACATATGGAGAAGAAAAGGAATGCATATATATATATATACATATATAAGCACATATATATATATATAATGTGCATCAAGCCAGGAAATTTAGTTTTGAATTGATTCCAACTAGATCACAGAAAGGGAGAGGGAAAGGGAGGGGGGAGCGAGAAAAAAAAAAAAAAAAAAAAAAAAAAAAAGGGGGGGGGGGACACAAAATATATATGATAAATTTTAGATTTTCAGACAACCCTTATATCTACAGTACCTTAATTATGATTTTAATAAATCCACTTTTGTTGGGCAATATATTCTCCACATAAATATATTCTATAGTTTATAATAGCCCTTTCAATAAATCCAAAAAAGTTTCAAGAGATTTGTTCATATAGCGAACAAAAAGGGGGATTATCTTATAATTCGGACACTGATCGACCTGGGATATCCCGAGTGGAGAGAGGGGGGTCTGCAAACCCACACTGTCAATGAATAGTGTGGGTAGATCGCCTTCGCTCCACTCTGATTGGTAATCCCAGGATTTCAATGGAATAACCTTGTATATATATAGCTCACCCAGATAAATCAAATAAACCCCAAAAGAACATATATTAGTTTTAATCTATGTTAGTTTTAATCTCAATTAAAATTTGATTTTATTTTTATTTTTAGTCCAGACATGCGAAGTCCAGGGCCTCATTGAGACCCCTAGGGCTCAGCGTGTCTAGCTTAAAAATCCAGGACGATTCGGCCAGACAAAGCTTCCTATACCTGTCTCCCCCCCTCTTAGTGGTTTCGACATGTTCTACTCCTGTGATGGTTAAACCACTTGGATCACTCTGATGTTTATCCAGAAAGTGTCGAGGGACACTATGCTTCATCATTTTCTTCAGGATATTATTCCTGTGTTCCCTGAATCTTATTTTCAGAGATCTAATAGTGCGTCCAACGTACTGGAGTTTACAGGGACACTCCAGCACGTATACGCAATAAGAGGTATCACAGTTCATAAAGGACTTTATATTATGTGTTGAACTATTTACAGATGATGTTATATTATTCTTTTTGTTGAGCATATGTCCACAAGTTAGGCATATGTTCTTGCCACATTTGAAATTTCCATTTGGTCTAGAAGGTAACCAGGATTGCTGTTTTTCTATTTTTAGGGGAGGAAGCAGGCTTGGGGCGATGTTGTCTTTCAAATTTCTATTTCTTCTAAAGGTTATCTTAGGGGTGGTTATTATTTCTTGCAATATTTTATCATAACTAAGGATCTCAAAATTACTTAGTAGAATCTTCTTTATTTGATTTGATTTATTATTAAATTTTGTTATGAATGCTAGTGTATTTCCAAATTTATTAGGATTTTCGTTTGGTGTACTCGGGAGAAATTGGGGCACAGATTTTGGGGTGCTTTGTCTCCTTCATTCCTTGCGAAAATGAAAAATTTTGAGCCATAACTGCATTTTTGTGTAAAAAATTACATTTTTTTACACAAAAATGCAGATCTGGCTCAAAATTTTTCATTTTCACAAGGAATGAAGGAGACAAAGCACCCCAAAATCTGTGCCCCAATTTCTCCCGAGTATGGCAATGCCTCACATGTGACCAAAAAATACCAGTTGGGTGCATGGCAGGACTCAGAAGGGAAGGAGTGATTTTTGGATTTTGCAGCACAGATTCTGGTTGAATGACCCCTGAAGCACCCATACAGTGGAACCCCCCCACAAGTGACCCCATTTTGCAAACTACACCCTTCAGGGAATTCATCAGGGGGTATAGTGTACATTTCAAACCCCCAGGGGTTTAACCAATTTTGATACAACTGAGCTGTGAAAATGAAAAATTAAATTTTTTCATTTTCACAGCCCAGTTGTATCAAAATTGGTGAAACCCCTGGGGGTTTGAAATGTACACTATACCCCTAAATGAATTCCCTGAAGGGTGTAGTTTGCAAAATGGGGTGACTTGTGGGGGAGGTTCCTAACTTTTAGCACTTATGGTGCCTAGAAACCTACATGGTGCCTAAAAAAAAATCTCATAAAAAGGAGGCTCCAAAATCAAGTAGGTGCTCCTTCTATTATGAAGCCTGTGGTTTGGTCAACGTGCACACTAGGGCCACATATAGGATATTTATGAAAACAAAAGAATTGGGGGAATCAATTTTTAGTCACATTTCTCTAGTAAAATCTACTGTATTCGTTAGAAAAATGTATTAAAATTGAAACTCTGCAAAAAAAAAGAAATTTTGAAATTTCACCTACACTTTGTTTTAATTCCTGTGAAACACATAAAGGGTTAACAAACTTCCAAAATGCTGTTTTGAATACTGTGAGGGGTGCAGTTTTTGAAATGGCATCATTTATGGGGGTGTCTCGCATACAAGTCCCTCAAAGTCACATCAGAACTGAACTGGTCCCTAAAAAAATCAGTGTTTGAAATTTTCTTGAAAATTTGAGAATTTGCTATTCATATTTGAAGCCTCCTAGTGTCCAAAAAAATGAAAAGGAGGTTGAAATAATGATTGCAACATAAAGTAGACATATGGTCTTTGTTAGTTATTAACTATTCTGAGTGGTATGTTTATTTGTCTCACAAGCAGAAAATGTGACATTTTGCAAATTGCTAAATTTTCCATTTTTTCACGACATTTTGGTATTTTTCACAAAAAAACACAGACTGTATCGACCCAAATTTACCACTAACTTGAAGTACAATGTGTCACGAGAAAACAATCTCAAAATCACTGGGATAAGTAAAAGCAAAAAAAAGTTATCCCCACTTAAGTGAAACATGTCAGATTTGAAAAAAATGTCTCTGTCAGGAACGCAAAAACTGGCTGTGTCAGGAAGGGGTTAAGGTCACTGAAAATTATAAGGTCACAGGCGGTGACTAGCATCCTATGTTAATATAATTTATTATTTGCTTACTAGCTAAAGTACCCAGGGTTTATCTCTTCATGTTAAGTTATTAATGTGTTTGATGTAACTGACAACATTGAAATAATAATTAGCAGCTTAGCAGCTCTTCCAACACACCCATGAGGTGGCTGCCGTGTGTCGTTTTTGTTTTTGGGGTGTCGCCAGTAGCCCTAATCCCCAGTTTTTCCTTCTGCTCAGTTCTATAATATGACGCCACGTGGGATTTGATGTGGAGCTGCAGCTAATAACTGCCGCATCAGGTTACCCCGTTTATGACCTTACTGAAGGATGCATTCTCTTCTACAGGTTTTTGGAGGTGGTCTCACTTCTTCAGTTTCTTCGATGCAGTTAGGGAAAGACGAATTGAGTCTCCTCCGCTTATTACTTCCATACTCCTCTTCTATGCGTCTTCTTTTCCTGATGTGGCCTCATTAATGGACGGTTGTATCTGCAGATGGGCATGTCCCCGGTGAAGAGGAACTCCACAGCATTCGCTATAGCAAATACTGCACAGTCTTTTGAGTATGGGTCCTGTTTCTCCACATCCAGGAGTTTGATGTTTTTCAGGGTGTCCTTTGGAACGACAGCCCCATAGAGATCTTTCAGTTGTCTGCTAGCCATGGGGGTAAGCCGCCATGTAGCACTGTCTGCAACTTCTATCCGTCCATTCCGAAAACAAGACATAAAGCAGTGGTGGATATCTAAATTTGGGTGTAATTGTACTGCAAGCCCAGAGACTGCATCAAAGGAGCCATAGGCACCTTTCTTAATAGGTTGCAGTCCCTGTACATCAAATTGCTGGCGCAGTATTTGCTCTGCAGCTTCAACAGCGCTTAAAGTCATACCGCGGCCCTCCAGAATCTTACGTCTGTGTTGTTGTGTCAGCCCAAAATGAGGCAGCCACATTTTCCGCGGAGGTTTAGGAGTAACCCGTTTAGGAGTAACCCGTTTAGGAGTAACCCGTTTAGGAGTAACCCGTTTAGGAGTAACCTTGAATTTAAAGAAATTAGAAAATGCGTTTATACAGCGACGCCACATTTTCTGTAAATGTTCCAAGAATTAACTTGAATTTAAAGCAATGAGAAAACACGTGTATACAGCTAGAAAGGGTTATAGCTACTAACACCGCTCACTCTCATCCAATGAGTGATTGTACTGTCCCTAGCAGGGTCTTTTCTTTCACACCTGCTGTGACATCACAAAGGCTGTCTGTGACATCACAAAGGCTGTCTGTGACATCATCAGTGTCACCCTGCCTGCTTTCTACCACTGCATGTAATGATTCATGTGCTTTACAATAAAGTTTATTAAGCAGGAATAGGTGGGCTACAATTATTGGGCATTGCTCACCAGAAGGTGGGCATAGTCACTAATTATTCTAAAGGTGGTCATACACTCGCAGATTTATCTGCAGATCTGTCTGGTTGGAACAAAAACATGGTTATGGATGAGAGCAAATGACAGTTGACCATTTGCTTGGAAATGCTGGAAAACTGACAAACTGTCACTCATCCATAACCATGATTTTGTTCCAACCAGCCAGATCTGAAGATATATCTTACTAGTGTATGGGCACCTTAAGAGATATTTGGTAGGAGGGCTGAGATATATGAACAAGAGCGTGGAACAATAAAAGAAAAGGTGTGTGGGGGGGGGGGGCTCTAAAAGTAAAATGAGACATTGAGAGATAAAGAGGAGAAATAGAAGAGTGATAAACATGTTGGCCAATGATATTCAACAAGTTGTCCTCCAGCTGCTGGAGAACTACACATCCCACCATGTCCTGCCAAAGATATGCTATATGGGCATTTAATACTCTTGCTGGCCATGCTGGGATGTGTGGTTCCACAAAATCTGGCTTGTCACATGTTGTTGAATACCTTTGATGTGGGCCAAACCAGATACAAAGTCAAAATTATTATAATAAAAATTCCCAAGTCACA
This sequence comes from Crinia signifera, assembly GCF_055691185.1. Taxonomy (NCBI): domain Eukaryota; kingdom Metazoa; phylum Chordata; class Amphibia; order Anura; family Myobatrachidae; genus Crinia; species Crinia signifera. The sequence goes on along the minus strand of NC_139227.1, from coordinate 36,145,429 downwards.
ATCAGGTGCTCGGCCTTGTTTTTACATTGAAATGTTGATTATACAAATCCTAAAATAATACAAACTTGATAAATATAGAGCTATAAAATTACCATAAATGAAATTTATGTCTGTCAGTCAATTCTCCTCAAAGAAACAGAAAATACAAAAATCCAATGGTCCATGATGTAGTATGTCCGCAGTACAGTAACACCCTTACATATAGGAAATCCAAGACGGGTGCTGGGATAGAAGTAGGCGTCCACTCCACCATATTTAGGGGAGCACATTAGCGTATCCAACTCACAATTGGTGATGTAATGAAGCCTATAAATGTATGTATCGTTGCCAATCTTCCTCCATATGCAACAGGGCTGCAAACTAGGACATCACCATCACTAGCCGATATCCCCTATTGCTGGTCATAACAAACTTACACAACATAGTGCAGGAGCAGGCACATAGCGGCTTCTTTGTGATACTTGCAGGTATCTTCCCCTCTGGGTGGTAATATTACTGTCTCCCATAGGGGTATATAACATGTAAGCAAAGAGTAACCGCTGCAGTGATAAACACTTCATTTATTAACACATAAAATACATTACTGATGTATGGAGCATACAATATCTCTGACATAATCAGTACCAAGTGCAGTGCAGCCCTAGCTGGGTACATGAGTAGCAGAGACACGAGTGCGAGGGGTAGATGTGGACAACCATCGGGAAGTCTACTGTCAGTCAGAAAACCAAACCTTACATTAGATTATGCTCTAACCCTGGCATTGCCCATAGTAGGGGTAGGCAATCTGTGGCACTCCAGCTGCTGTGGAACTACACATCCCAGCATTCTCCACCACAGTTTGGCCGTTAGTGCATGCTAAAACTGTGTAAGGGCATGCTGGGATGAATAGTTTCCACAGCAGCTGGAGTGCTGCAGACGTTGTAATACTCTTGGGTTATTGTATCCATGGCAATCTGAGCAGAGATTTCAGTCTGTTTTCAGTCCCTGTAGAGCAGGCATGTCCAAACTATGGCCCTCCAACTGTTGTGAAACTACAAGTCCCATCATGCTTTGCCACAGTTTTGCTACTAGGGAATGCTAAAACTATGGCAAGGCATGCTGGTATGTGTAGTGTCACAGTATCGCAGTGGTGCAAATAGGAAAAATGTCTTAGTGGTACTGTGTCGGAAAATAGGCGTGGTAATATGACACGAGGGGGGGCGGCTACATGACAAAACTTTAAAACATAATGACATTTCAGATATAACAGTGTCAGATATAATTTACCCAACAGTGCCACCCATATGCCCCCACAGTGCCAGGTATGCCCCCCACACTGCCAGGTATGCCCACACAGTGCCTTCCATATGCCCCCACAGTGCCAGACAGTACCAGATATGCCCCCCCACAGTGCCAGATATGCCCCCACAGTGCCACCCATATGCCCCCACAGTGCCAGACAGTGCCAGGGATGCCCCCACTGTGCCAGATATGCCCACACAGTGCCACCCATATACCCCCAGTGCCACCCATATGCCCCCACAGTGCCAGACATTACCAGATATGCCCCCACAGTGCCAGACAGTACAGGTATGCCCCCCACAGTGCCACGCATGCCCCCACAGTGCCACGCATGCCCCCCCACAGTGCCACGCATGCCCCCCCCACAGTGCCACGCATGCCCCCCCACAGTGCCACGCATGCCCCCCCCCACAGTTCCACGCATGCCCCCCCACAGTGCCACGCATGACCCCCACAGTGCCACGCATGCCCCCCACAGTGCCAGATATGCCCCCACAGTGCCAGATATGCCCCCACAGTGCCACCCATATGTGCATGTTTTGTGAGGATGATGAGTTAGATGCTCCTAGTTGTGCTGTGTTTTTATTTAATAAGCAATCATCTGTATGCCCTCAAATATAGACCCAAAAGTGGATTTTCAAGTAGCACATTGGTTAATGGGAAGCAGGTTGGCACTGGTGTGAATTAGGTCAACCACAGGTAGGTCGACATTGGAAAGGTTGATAGTCAAAAGGTCGACGTGTCTTTTTTTGTTCCGAATGTGGACACAGTGAACTTGGACACCGTATTGGTGCACCACGTTCCCTCGCATAGCCAGAGGTGATCGCAGACGCCGCACACATGGCCGAATGAATTGTTTAGAAATAGCTTGGTGAACTGTTTGTCTGCGCCAGAGTAGCGCGTCATAGCTGCTGTTTGCTTTAGTAACGGCATTGAAGGGCCTGTCTTGGGGTCCATTGTGACCAAGGTTGGGTCATGAGTGGTCTCGTCAGCTTCCTCTCGATTTCGCAAATACATATACGACATCCTTGGTTGTTTTGGTGGCCATCCCGATGTACCCAGCTGCGGAGAAGGGAAATAATAATTAGCAGCTCTTCCAACACACCCATGAGGTGGCTACCGTGTGTCGTTTTTGTTTTTGGGGTGTCGCCAGTAGCCCTAATCCCCAGTTTTTCCTTCTGCTCAGTTCTATGATATGACGCCACGTGGTATATGAGCTGGAGCTGCAGCTAACAACTGCCGCATCAGGTTACCCTGTTTATTACCTCCTTACTGAATGACGCATCTTCATCTACAGGTTTTTGGAGGTGGTCTCACTTTTTCAGTTTCTTCGATGTGTTAGTAAAAGCCGGATTATTACTTCCATACTCTTCTTGGCGTCTTCTTTTCCCAATTTTTGGAAAAGGTGTGAACTCTCCATCCTCCAGGCACTGTATGAGATGTGGCCTCATTAATGGACGGTTGTATCTGCAGATGGGCATGTCTCCGGTGAAGAGGAGCTCCACAGCATTCGCTATAGCAAATACTCCACAATCAAATGAGTATGGGTCCTGTTTCTCCACATCCAGGAGTTTGATGTTTTTCAGGGTGTCCTTTGGAACGACAGCCCCATAGAGATCTTTCAGTTGTCTGCTAGCCATGGGGGTAAGCCGCCATGTAGCACTGTCTGCAACTTCTATCCGTCCATTCCGAAAACAAGACATAAAGCAGTGGCGGATATCTGTATTTGGGTGTAATTGTACTGCAAGCCCAGAGACGGCATCAAAGGAGCCATACACACCTTTCATAAAAGGTTGCAGTCCCTGTACATTAAATTTCTGGCGCAGTATTTGCTGTGCAGCTTCAATAGCGCTGCCGGTCAAACGGCAGCCCTGCAGAATTCTACGTCTTTGTTGTTGTGTCAGCCCAAAATGAGACAGCCACATTTTCCGTGGAGGTTTAGGAGTAACCGGTTTAGGAGTAACCTTGAATTTAAAGAAATTAGAAAATGCGTTTATACAGCGACGCCACATTTTCTGTAAATGTTCCAAGAATAACTTGAATTTAAAGCAATGAGAAAACACGTGTATACAGCTACAACAGGTTATAGCTACCAACACCGCTCACTCTCATCCAATGAGTGATTGTCCTGTCCCAAGCAGGTTGTTTTCTTTCACACCTGCTGTGACATCACAAAGGCTGTCTGTGACATCATCAGTGTCACCCTGCCTGCTTTCTATCACTGCATGTAATGATTCATGTGCTTTACAATAAAGTTTATTAACCAGGGGTAGGTGGGCTACAAATATTGGGCATTGCTCACCAGAAGGTGGGCATAGTCACTAATTATTCTAAAGGTGGCCATACACACGCAGAGTTATCTGCAGATCTGTCTGGTTAGAACAAAAACATGGTTATGGATGAGAGCAAATGACAGTTGACCATTTGCTTGGAAATGCTGGAAAACTGACAAACTGTCACTCATCAATAACCATGATTTTGTTCCAACCAGCCAGATCTGAAGATAAATCTTACTAGTGTATGGGCACATAAAGAGACATTTGGTAGGAGGGCTGAGATATATGAACAAGAGCGTGGAACAATAAAAGAAGGTGGGGGGGGGGGACTAAAAGTAAAATTAGACATTGAGAGATAAAGAGGAGAAATAGAAGAGTGATAAACATGTTGGCCAATGATATTCAGCAAGTTGTCCTCCAGCTGCTGGAGAATTACACATCCCAGCATGTTCTGCCAAAGATATGCTATATGGGCATGTAATACTCTTGCTGGCCATGCTGGGATGTGTGGTTCCACAAAATCTGGCTTGTCACATGTTGTTGAATACCTTTGATGTGGGCCAAACCAGATACAAAGTCAAAATTATTATAATAAAAATTCCCAAGTCACAATCAGGTGCTCGGCCTTGTTTCTACATTAAAAATGTTGATTATACAAATCCTAAAATAATACAAACTTGATAAATATAGAGCTATGAAATTTATGTCTGTCAGTCAATTCTCCTCAAAGAAACAGAAAATAGAAAAATCCAATGGCTCATGATGTAGTATGTCAGCTGTACAGTAGCACCCTTACGTGTAGGAAATACAAGACGGGTGCTGGGATAGATGTAGGCGTCCACTCCACCATATGTAGGGGAGAACATTAGCGTATCCAACTCACAATTGGTGATGTAATGAAGCCTATAAATGTATGTATAGTTGCCAATCTTCCTCCATATGCAACAGGGCTGCAAACTGGGACATCACCATCACTAGCTGATATCCCCTATTGCTGGTCGTACCAAACTTACACAACATAGTGCACGAGCAGGCACATTGCGGCTTCTTTGTAATACTTGCAGGTATCTTCCCCTCTGGGTGGTAATATTACTGTCTCCCATAGGGGTCTATAGCATGCAAGCAAAGAGTAACTGCTGCAGTGATAAACACTTAATTTATTAACACATAAAATACAGACTGATTGGGAACCAAACATACATGGAGGATAATAAATAACATGCATGTAACCTGAACAGCGGTTTGTTTTCCTAATCCCCAGCCTGAAAAAACTAGAAATAAACAAGTAAGGGGGGGGGGGGGGGTAAAGTATTTATATACAGGCCGTAATGTAATATCAGATTGGCAAATAGTGGTATCATACAGGTATGTCTCAGACTTGGAGACCGCATTGGGGGAAACGTAACGCTCCAGAAATATTGATAGGCTATGTATATATACACTGTATATGTATATATACACTGCTCAAAAAAGCAAACTGTCCACTTAGGAGGGTGCCGGTCGGGATCCCGACAGGCATTTACCCGACGTCGGGATCCCGACTGTCAAAACACCAACAGCCGGGTTCCTGACGGCCGTCTGCTATTTTCCCTCGTGGGGGTCAGGAACCCCCATAGAGGGAGACTAGAATAGGTGGCTCGCGTGGCGAGTGCAGCGAGCCCGCAAGGGGCTTAGTTGCGCTCACCATGCTGTCTGGGTCCGGCCAGTCGGGATCATGACATTGGGCTAATGACTGTGGGGATCCCGACTGTCAAACCCCTGTACCACACCCCACTTAGGAAGAAACACTTATTGACAATCAATTTTGCATGCTGTTGTGCAAATGGAATAGACAACAGGTGGAAATTATAGGCAATTAGCAAGACACCCCCAATAAAGGAGTTGTTCTGCAGGTGGTGACCACAAACCACTTCTCAGCTCCTATGTTTTCTGGATGATGTTTTGGTCACGTTTGAAAGCTGGCGGTGCTTTCACTCTAGTGATAGCATGACACGGAGACTATAACCTACACAAGTGGCTCAGGTAGTGCAGCTCATTCAGGATGGCACATCAATGCGCGCTGTGGCAAGAAGGTTTGCTGTGTCTGTCAGCGTCCAGAGCATGGAGGCGCTACCAGAAGACAAGCCAGTACATCAGGAGACATGGAGGAGACCGTAGGAGGGCAACGGCCCTGCAGCAGGACCGCTATTTCTGCCTTTGTGCAAGGAGGAACAGGAGGAGCAGTGCCAGAGCCCTGCAAAATGACCTCCAGTAGGCCACAAATGTGCATGTGTCTACAGAAACAGACTCCATGAGGGTGGTATGAGGGCCCAACGTCCACAGCCCAACACCGTGCAGGACATTTGGCATTTGCCAGAGAAAACCACAGACTGTCCAGGAGTTGGCGGATGCTTTAGTGCAGGTATGGGAAGAGATCCCTCAGGAAACCATTTGCCACCTCATCCGGAGCATGCCCAGGCATTGTAGGGAGGTCATACAGGCACGTGGAGGCCACACACACACTACTGGGCCTCATTTTGACTTGTTTTAAGGACATTACATCAAAGTTGGATCAGCCTGTAGTGTGTTTTTCCACTTTAATTTTGAGTGTGACTCCACATAGTGGGGATAAAATACTCAGATTCTAAAGAACATATATATACTGTTTAGCAGAGAAACATCAAGAGAGATAAGTTACATGTAAGAATAATGTTATAGTAATTCCGGTGCATGAAATACATGAGGTGTAGACATAGGGTGGTAGGGTACATATTTTAGGAGGCAAGTCATCGAGATACAGGTTTGACCTATGAGGTTGGTTAAGGATATGCAGGATAACGTGTTTTCTAGGGGATCGTATGACTCTAGTGGGAACTTGTATGGTCGGGAGATGGTGAGCCCCGTTCGTTCAGGCTGAATTGGCCAGGGTCACAAGGGGGGGTCCAGGGGAAGTTGAGGAGGTTGTACCAGCTGAGACGTAGTTATGCCAGTGGGACCATCGCGCCACTGGGGATGTGGCAGAGTGCGATTATGGTATATACTCTGTCTCCATAGTATAGCTAAAGTTGATTTTCTGTACAACTTTTGAGAGCTGAGGGGGGGCAGGTTGTTTCCAGGATTGAGCCAGGGTAGCCCGAGCTGCGATAAAGATATGACCTAGAACATAGGTCTTATGAGTCGGGACAGTGTCTGGGAATGTGTTTAGAAGCGCTGTTGATGGGGTAGGTTGTAGTGGGATATCCAGTACCCGACTCGCTAGTTCAAACACCTCTTTCCAATAAGTTGTAATGATGGGGCAGGACCAGAATATGTGGAAAATGTGGCCGGTGTCCCCACATTGTCTCCAGCATAGTTTGGAACACGAGGGTCAGAAGGTGTTTAATCTATCAGGGGTCAGGTAGAGTCTATGGATCAGTTTTATGTGCATTTCGGTGTGGTTTAAACACCGTGACATGTAGTAGGAAGAGTTGAAGATGTTTCTCCATTGGGCTTCTGAGAGCTTTATGTCGAGGTCAGTTTCCCATTTTTCTTGGGCTTTTGATTTAGGGGTGTCCAGTAAATCTAAGAGGGTTTTATACCAGAATGTGATGTCCCCACTGGAGTTTGACTGGTTAAGTCGGGTATAGATTAGTGGGGTTGACGTGTGTTGGAGGCTAGCTCGACCGGGGATACTGTTCCACCAGTGGGATATCTGGAGATATTGGTAGAGCTCAGATCTGGTTAGCAAGAATTTTTGTTGGAGATGTGAGAAGGATACTACACGGAGGCCATCCAAGATGTCTCCTAGTTTTGATATTCCTGAGGAGTACCAGCGAGACAGATGTAGATTGGGTATCAGATGGGGGAGTGTTTTAAGGGAGATGTAGGGGAGCTGGGACGTGGGGTGGGCCAGTTTAATCATCAGTGTGTCCCACACTGTGAGGGATGTCCTAGTGGAGGGAAGAAGTGGGAGGAGGTTTGGTCTCAGCGATTTGGGTAGTCTAAATAATCTTCCACGGGGGTCTGTAAGCGGGACCCTTCGAGTTCCAGCCATCGTTGTTCAGAGTGTTTGTCGAAGAAGGTTTTTATCTGGGCCAGCTTGCAGGCATCGTGATAGAGGGTCAGGTCTGGCAGGGTTAAGCCGCCTTTAGCTCTAGGGAGAATCATCCTGGCTCTGGCCATCTTTGGGGGGCCAGAGGACCATATGTATTTGAGTAAGATTGAGGTACAGGAGTTCAACTCTTTTTTTGGGAAAGTATATGGAATCGTGCGGAATAGGTACATTAACTTGGGTAGTAAAGACATTTTAAATGCAGCCATGCGGCCTAGCCAAGAAATATCAAACGCAAGCCAGGATTTGGAAAGAGTGGTTAAGGACTGGAGGAGGGGGGTAAGTTTACTTCAAAGACTTTCTTGGTGTCAGCTGGGATATTGATGCCTAGGTATTTAATAGATGTCTTTTGCCAGTTGTAGGGGAATTTGGCAGATAATATCGAGAGTGAGCTGGCTAAGTTAATGGGGAGGGCATCAGTCTTTGTGGTGTTGAGTTTATAGTAAGATGCTTTACTGAAGGAGTCTAGGGTGTTGTGGAGGTAGGGTAGGGTATGGACTGGGTCTGAGACGAAGAGGAGTACATCGTCTGCGAACAGGCTCAGCTTATGAGTGGATGGGCCAACTTGGAGTCCGGGGAAGGAGGGGTCATTGCGGATTTTAGAGGCCAGGGGTTCGATAGATAACACAAAGATCAGGGGGGAGAGGGGGCAGCCTTGTCTTGTACCATTGGAGATGGGGAAAGGGCTTGAGAGGAAGCCATTGCTGAACACTTGGGCTGAGGGGGCACTATACAGGGCAAGGATCGCTGAGAGGATTCGGTCTTTAAAGCCAAATCTAGAAAGGACTTCATGCATGTAATTCCAGTTCAATCGATCAAAGGCCTTCTCCGCGTCCAGTGAAAGCAGCAGAAGGCCTTGGTCATCTTTTAAGGCATCTATTAGATTAAACACTCGACGGGTGTTGTCAGATGATTGCCTGCCGGGCACAAACCCCGTCTGGTCAGGGTGCACCAGCAAGGGGAGATATCTGTTGATTCTTGTGGCGATAAGTTTTGCGTATATTTTCAAATCTCCGTTTAGTAGCGCTATCGGGCGATAATTATTGCAATGGGCCTGGTCTTTGCCAGGTTTTGGGATCGTTACTATCTGGGCTTCTAACATTTCTTTGGGGAGAGAGCCTGAGGAGGTTATACTATTGAAGAGGTTGGTCAGTTAGGGCGTCAGGGTATCACTGAAGGTGGTGTAGAAATTGTTGATAAACCCGTCAGGACCAGGGGCCTTACCATGGGGGAGGGATTTAATTGCCTTTTCCACCTCGAGTTGTGTCCAGGTGGCATTGAGGGTCTCTAGTTGGTGTGCTGTAAGGGAAGGCAAAGTTAGACCATCTAGAAAGGAGGAGATGGACGAGGGGGTTGGTTGAGGTGTACCGGCGTCTTGGGATAGATTGTAGAGTTGGGCATAGTATTGGGCAAACCGGTTGGCAATGTCTTGTGGGTTCAGGAGTTTATCGTTAGAGGAGGAGTATATGAGTTTGATACGGTTTTTAGCCTGTTGCATCCTCAATTTACGAGCTAACATTTTACCGGATTTATTCCCTGAAAGGTAAAATTTTTGGCGTAGTCTATTTAAAGCTGCTTGGGTGCGGGCTAGAAGCATTTTTTGGAGTTGGCTTCGGACCTCATGGAGCTCTTTTTGAAGTGCGGGTGAGGGAGAGGATCTATTTTTGGTATCTAGAGCTTTCAGTTTATTTTCCAGGTCGGTTTGTTTCTGGATGGAGTGCTTTTTGAGAAGCGTACCAGCTTGGATGGCTGTGCCTCGGGTGACCGCTTTAAAGGCGCACCAGTGTGTTGCAACAGAAGTGTCTTGAGGGGAGTTGGTGCTAAAATAGGAGGCAATTACGTCCGTGATTATGGACTTAGATAGTGGGTCAGATAAGAGGTGAGGGGAAAGTCGCCAGGGTCTAGGGGGGGTGTTTTGATTATTTAGGAGCCATTTCCAGGATATGGGGGCATGGTCAGACCAGGTGATGGGGAGAATATCAATGTCTTTGGATTTCTGCAAGATCCACTTGTCGCATAAGAGAAGATCTATTCTTGAATACGAGTTGTGGACCGGGGAGTAAAAGGTGTACTCCCGGCCGGAGGGGTTGTGAGTTCTCCATATATCGTAAAGATCAAATTCAGCTAGTAAGTTTCGGAAGGCTAAGGAGGGGCCAGGTGAGGGAGGGGGTCTGGAGCTGGTGGGTTTATTCGACTTATCTAGGGAGGGGTTTAGTACTAGGTTGAAGTCGCCCATTATGAGTAAGGACCCTTTGGTGGACTTGCTAATCAGGGGGAACAGCTTGCGTAGAAAGATCTGGTTGGAGTTGGGGGCATAGAGAGACACCAGAGTGACTAACTTATTTTCCAACTCTCCTGTCAGGATTAAGTAGCGTCCGTTCTTGTCTGCTATTTGGGAATGCAATACGAAGGATACACTGCTGCTGAACAGTATAGCCACTCCGTTACGTTTAAAGGGGCCGTTGGCAAAATAGCCAGTAGGGAATCTATTATCCTTAAATAAGGGGGGGGTTAACAGATGAAAAGTGAGTTTCTTGCAGTCCGACAACATTAGCTTTTTGTTTATGGAAAAATGTGAGAGCCAGTCTGCGTTTGTTGGGGGAGTTTAATCCCTTAACATTTAGAGATAGGACTCTAGGCATTATGGAGCAATTGGGGGAGATAGTGCAATGTAGGGGCTAACTGTACATTAAGTTCCCTCTCGGTTATGAAGTTATTTGTATCTTGGAAATCAGTTCGGAATCTGAGGGAAGGGTGGGGGGAACGGCAACCGGGGGGGGGGGGGGTAGGGGGAATAGGTGAAGGGGAGAGGTGGAACCAAAACGGTCCAGTACATCGGACCGACATGACTACTGCAGGGAACGAACTGGGGGATATGCAGTAGTGTGGGGGGGAAAAGAGGGGGTTAGTGGAGTGGCGGGCCGCCACCCATGCATTTTTTTGTTTTTTTAAACATATATAGTCATAATCACATCTAAGGTATACATGGAGAGAATATGAGAACAGACAAGGAGCCATAGGGGTCTCCAAATATGGGAGCAAAGGGTCATAACATATACAATTAACAAATATCAGTAGGCTAACATGGGACCGGTAGATCAAACGGATCAGTGTGGTCGAGATAAATAGCCAAATAACAGAATAACAATTTGACCCAAATCAAAAACTTCAAGAAAGGTAGTTTAAAGTGCGATACTCAGCCAATCCGCGAGTCGCGCCTTCCGCCCCAGGGGTAAACAGAAGTTCACCCGGAGGTGGGGCAGCTCAGGCCACAGTCGTGAGAGACCAGACCAGCCCCTCATGTGGTTGACCATTCCGCGCGGGGTGCAGAGCTTGGTTTTGGAGCTGGAGGGCGAAGTACTGTAATGTCCCACTCGAGGAGGAGTTTAATTCCTGCGTCCAAGGAGGAGACAGTATATGATGAGTCTTCGTAGGTGATGTGGAGCTTCACCGGGAATCCCCAGCGGTAGGAGATATCATTGGCTCTGAGGGCTGTTGTGATCGGTGCCAGTGATCTTCTCTTAGCTATGGTCAGCGCTGAGAAGTCAGGGAAAATCTGTAGGCCTCCCAGTATGTCTGAGTCACCAGATGATCTTGCAGCTCGTAGTATACGTTCTTTGGTGGTGAAGAAGTGGACACGGAGGATAGTGTCTCTGGGAAGAGCTGAAGAGACCGTACGCGGTCTAGGGAGGCGGTGGACACGGTCAATCAAGAGTTCCTTCTCGTCTGCAGTTGGTAGAAGCTTGCGGAAGAGGACGGTGACGTAATTGTCTAATTCGGAGTTGGAAACAGAATCTGGGATGCCCCTGATCTTAATATTATTTCTTCTGGATCTATCCTCCAGGTCCGCTAGTTTGTTCTTGAACGCCTCGATCTCTGTTTGTTGTTGGTCATAAGAGGAGATTAGGTCATTGTGGGATGCCACCAGTTCCTCCATTTTCTTCTCCAGGTGGTCGGTGCGGTCGCCGATAGCGACCAGTTCTGTTTTGACCTCCCTGATTGTGGAGGATAGGTCTTTGGTGAGTTCAGATTTGAAGGTAGATAGTATTTGGCACAGGGTTCTGACCGTGATTGGGGCGTCTGGGTCACAGTCGGCCCCCATTGCAGAGAGAGGTGAGTCCGTGTCATGTAGTGGGTGGTGTTGTAACAGGAGTAGACGTAGAGGGGCTGGAGGGAGCTCGCGAGGTCTGTACTGATCTGCGTGCAGGAAAGGTAACTCGTGGGGGGAGGGTCCCCTTAACCCTCTTGGAGGGCATGATGGGGTAGTGGGGTTGTTAATTGATCGTAGTGTCCGAACGGGACAGATTTCTTCACACTGGCACCTTTATAGTGTGGTTTAGCTTCCAGTTGGCATTAGTTGAGTTGAGGACAGCATGGGTGGCAATGCACCACACGACGGAGTTACATCATGGAAGACTGCGCATACGGGTTACGGTAAAGGGAATAGGCGGTTCCCAGGGCAATAGGGAGGGCCAGCCGCATAGGGGGTGAGCACAGTAAGTATAATATAAATGGTGCGAGTAGGTTGGCAGCAGTAAGGGCAAGTGGTGGCACAGCAGTTAGCGGAAGGGAGAGCCCTCCTCTCTAGTATGTGTTCCCCGCTGTAGCCTCTCAGCTTGGGGGACTAATATGGCCGCCCCCAAGTTCCTCCACCAAGCAGAGGAAGATAGCGTTCCAGGTACTGAAGATCAGTTCACAGATGATGTCTTGTCGCTGGTGGACAGGGTTGGGTAGAGCAGGTGTAATTCTTGAGGGTATAACACCTTTCCAGTAGCTGAACGCTCAACAAATGTAAGCAAGTTGAAGTGTGGAATGTCAGCTTGGTTTGTAGTGAATATTTCAACAGCAGTGCTGTTATTTGATCAAACTGACACTAGAGGGCAGTCCTGTGTAAGGGATGGAGTCACTGGGCGGTATTCAATGTGAATACCTGCGAGGTGCAGCGAATCCTTTTTTGGATTCGCTGCACATTCGCCACGTTCCGGAGCCGGCGGGCTCCGGTATTCAACGAGTCAGGGGCAGCGAGCCCCTGACTGGCGAATATGAGCTCCTGCGGCGATTGCCGCAGGGAGCCTCAGGACGGTGCCAGGCAGAGAGATGGTAGTCTCTCTGCCTAGCCCAGAGCTTTGTGGGGGGTTAGGTGTGCTCCCCGGGTGCCAGGCAGCACAGGCTGCCCCCCCGGGGGTGCCAGCAGGCAAGCGTATATTCACTACACACGATCAAAATGATCGTGCAGTGACTATATGAATATGTAATGAGCGGCTCCGCTCTGGCGCCACCTGCTGGATGCTGTGTAAAAAAAAAATAAAAAAAAAAATATTATTTTTAAAATTAAATATATATTCATGTGCTTACAGCACATGAATAAAAATAGCATGCCCCTCCTCAGAATAAAATTCCTGATTTTTTGACACCAAATGTAAAAAACAAAACACTTTATTTTAAAAGTTCACATTCCACTTCACCATAAAAAGATAGCGATTGCTACTCGGTGAATCATGGTGAAAAAAACCTAGAAATGTATTTGCCATGTGGTCATTGAATAGGGTGATTCACCGTTTTTGACAGAAATTCGCCAAACAGCACAAATTCGCCATAAAAACCTGGCGAATCAGGCTCATTGAATACCGCCCACTGTATGGCTTTACACTTTGATGTAGGTGACCTCTGTCATATGCTGTGATGGGGCCAGGATTAGCCGGTCTCCTATGTTGCAGTTGGCAGAGAGGAACAGGGGGTAGATTTGCCCAGGGCAATAGAGGGGGGGCGAATGGGGCACTAGACTGGTATCAGTAAGGTGGGTACTGGGTTAGGGAGGTATAGGGGGGCCTTACCGCCACAGTGGATGGGATGCCGCAAACCTCCAGCAGCCCGCAGTACCTTTTTTCTTTTATATATGGGGCTCAGTCCGTCTGCCACCTGCCTCGGGTTTTCGGTCAGGTCTTACAGCCTGCAGCGTCAGCCCCCGCAGGCAGATCACCCGGCACCAGCAGCAGGGATCAGAGGAGGCCCAAGATGGCGGACGCAGCCCGGCTCCCGGCGTGATGGGGGAGAGAGGGCTGCTACAGGGCACAGGCGTCAGCGGGGCGGCAGCAGGCGAGTCCGGGCCGGGGAGCCGTGGCCCCCGGACGTGGTATGTGTGTCCCCGCAGCAGCGACAGGGGAGGGGCGGTCCGTCCGTCTCCGGCTGGCTGCAGAAGCTGAGGTCCCGGCTTGTAGAGGGGGGACAGGCCGCAACCCGCGAGGAGGTTGGTAGCCTCCTCCGATTCCGCGGACGCTGCCCCCTGTGCTGTCCGGGGTGCTCGGTGTTGGGAGCAGTCCCCGGTGTGTGATGTAGCGGCTGGGGAGAGGTTGTAATTGAGTTTTGGGCTCCGGGTAGCAGGGAGCTCTGATGGCGCACGTCTTCCTGCAATGCCCGCCAGGCCACACCCCCCTGGCTGCTTTATTTTTATACTGCAGTATAGATCTCACTTTGAAGTAAAACCCCACCCAAATCTAATTCTCTCTGCACAAGTAACATCTGCCCCACCTGCAGTGCACATGGTTTTGTCCATCTAAGAAGGATTTTGTCAGAAAGAGAGTGAACTAGAATAAGGCCCCATGTGTCAGTGGCACTCCGGTATAAACAGTCGGAAGTAGTGTATGCCAACATTTCAAACTCTTTAATTCGTCATCAGGGTATAAAAGATTATGATGACGAATGAAAGAATTTGAAACATTGGCATATATATATAGATAGATAGATAGAGGTGTGGGCGTCACTCACGGATTTCAAAGCAGATAAATATGTGCAAAAAACTTCTTTATTTAATCCGACGTGTTTTGGGTAGCACCCGTCCTCAGGGATCAATAACATACACACTGTGCATGTACTTCCGGGAGCCAAGCCTCATTCTGGATGACACAGTGTGTGGTCTCCATGGAAGATACACACTAAAATAATAATTAAAAAAAAACCACATAATAAAAAAGTGGGTAATATCTGGGCTCCCGGTTTTCTTATGAGACCGCATCCCCTCGCGGGGCTCGCCACACTATATAAAATCAACTCCATGTGTAGTTGGAAAGTAGGGTATGAAAAAATTGGGGTACATTTAACATGGGAGTCCAGATAATACATTAGTACCAAAAAGTGCATTAAGAGGCTTAATATAAGCCATTTCAGAGGCATCTATCTGCCATTATAGAGTGTATAAAAATCAGTGATTATGTGACATAACATAAAATGAAAAAAATATGCTGATTAATGAAGGGGCTAGGTCACAATGCTATTTCTTTCTATACATATAAAATAGACAATATTAATAAACATATGCACAGCTTATATAAACTATATTCTAGCATTTATGACCTGTGCCTGGATCAGTTGAATGTCAAGGTTGAAAGTATGTCAAGGGGTATTTAGACAATAAATATCAGATGAAACTTTGTAATCCATGTTGTCCAAAACATGTCGTATTAAATAAAGAAGTTTTTTGTAAGAATATATTTTGCTTTGCAATCCGTGAGTGCCGCCCACACCCGCATCTATACTACCGAGGCTGTAAGGCTCTATTGGGAAGGCACCAGGTACTTATCAAGTACATTCAACGGTGGAGTGCCGGACATTCTATGTGAGATTTCTCTGCAGATATGTAGCACGGTGTGCGGTCTAAACAGACAAAGCAAATTGGCAATGCTCTAATATATATATATATATATATTTGGTACTCTTTACCTAGAAGGGCGCCCGTCGTGGTGATCGCGGGTACATTTATGTCTGGCCGCGACCGACGCGATGCCCGCGATTTCCCATTGAAACCCATGTTAAACATGGAAATCGCGTCGCGGCCGTCCATAAATGTACCCGCGATGCCCGCGACGCGATGCACCCGATTTCCCATAGGAATCAATGTTAAATGGCCCGACCGACGCGATTTTACTGTTAAATGCCTCAATGGACCCGATTTGGCCATAGGAATCAATGTTAAATGGGCCACAGAGCCCAAATAGGCACAATTAACCCTTAAATGTCCCCCCAAATTTTTAACGCCACCCCACGATCCACTCCAACCCGAAGCGTGGCGAGCGCAGCGAGCCCGTGAGGGGCGGCGGTACGCGTCCTCCGACCTTTTCATGCCCTACTATCCACGTCGGCGTGGAGTTGAGAATAGAATAGTGTGGCGAGCGCAGCGAGCCACCGAGCCCGAAGCGTGGCGAGGGGACACGGATACCTTCACAGTTATACGCGTCCCTTCGCGGGCTTCACAGGTGTCCGTGGCGACGCGGACACCTGTGAAGCCCGCGAGGGGACGCGTTTACCTGTGAAGGTATCCGCGTCCCCTCGCGGGGCTCGCCACGCTTCGGGCTCGGTGGCTCGCTGCGCTCGCCACACTATTCTATTCTCAACTCCACGCCGACGTGGATAGTAGGGCATGAAAAGGTCGGAGGACGCGTACCGCCGCCGCTCGCCACGCTTCGGGTTGGCGTGGATCGTGGGGTGGCGTTAAAAATTTGGGGGGACATTTAAGGGTTAATTGTGCCTATTTGGGCTCTGTGGCCCATTTAACATTGATTCCTATGGCCAAATCGCGGGCATTGAGGCATTTTACATGAAAATCGCGCTCAATCAGCCTTTTTAACATTGTTCCCTATGGGAAAATCGCGGTCATCGCGGGTAGCAGATTTTTATGTACCCGCGATGCCCGCGATGACCGCGATTTTTACCCCCGACGCCCGCGATTCCAATCGCTGGCGCCCTTCTAGGTAAAGAGTACCATATATTTATATATAAGTGGCTCCCAGTTAGATGAGAGACGCAGATCATGTGCAGAGCTGAGAGGTTCAGTGGGGAAGTATTTTGAGATAAGCAAAGAGATATATGTTGGTTTTAGACAGGTTAATGACTAAATAAGGATAGTTGCATCAGGGGACAGGACATAGAAGCAATTATCAGGGTGGCAGAGAGATCTACAAGCTGTCCACCGCCGCGGCCCCGATCATCCCATATAATATTTGTTCTTAGAAAAGCACATGAGGAGAGAGGGCCCTGCTAGTGAGAGCTTACACTCTAAAGGGGAGGGTAAGACAGGCAGGGTTTTGGAGATATCAGGATGGTACCTGCTCTTGGTTGATGGGAATATAATTAATTCTGTTTTGGAAATGGTGAGTTTGAGGGGGCCAGAAGACATCCAAGATGAGATGGCAGAGAGGCATTCAGAGACTCAGACCAAAAACACTGGTGACATCTCTGGGGTTGATCGATTTGAGTATCGTCCGCATACAAGTGATACTGAAATCCGAAAGAGCTGATTAGTTTGCCAAGCAAATGAGCTATAAATTGAGAAAAGCAGAGGACCTAAAACTGAGCCTTGCGGAACTCCGACTGATAGAGGTAGTGAAGAGGAGGTGGAATCAGAAAAGCGAACACTGGAAGAGTGATCAGATACAGTAGGCAAGATGAGAACCAGGAAAGGGCTGAATGATTGAGACCTATGGAGTATAGTGTTTGTATGAGAAGAGTGTGATCAACTGAGAGATGGGACCGTAGTTAGAGAGTTATGCTGTGTACACACGGTGAGATTTGACTATATAGTCAAAATCGCATGCAGATAGCACAGGTTTTTTACCTTGCGATCACGATGCATGCTCCCGGAACAGCACAAATTGAAACCCGATTTGTGAAACAATGTTACTATCTGCCAAGAAAACCGAACCATAAACATTATTTAAAGTCCTATATCTATCTGCTAAATTGATATAAGCATATATACATATATAACTGTGGTCTCTAGATATAAATGATTTGTACACAATTTTTCTCTGCTATTAGTTATCCATTGTCTTCTCAGAAACTTTCATTAGTACTTCTGGCTATATATATCCTCTATCTCTCTCTCTCTCCAATATCCATATTCTCCACCTACTCTTTTCAAAAGATATCTTTATGCCCAACATCAGAACGGCTGATATCCATACATATATATAGATAAACCTATGCCTGCCCTCTTCCAAAATGGCCACCGGTTCTCCGATATCCATATATGCATAAATATGCTTAACAACAGTCTGTCTCCTAAGAGAAAAAAACTATTCTCCAACTACCGCAGCATGCCTACCTCCATACAATATTATATATAACAAAAGGAGGAACAAGAGCGATGCTGCGGACGTTGCACCTAGCTCCGGCTGAAGGAGACGCTTGCGTCTCATTGCTATGGCAACCGGAGGTGCCGTGCGTTCCATTAGACGGAAACACGTCACTTCCGGACATCCGGAAGCGCATCAAACACTGTTTGTCTTATATTCCCTATTTTTATCTATTTAGAACACTCGTTTTTAATTGTAAATACCATTCTATGTACTCCTGTCCTCTGCTCATGCATCCACTTTATTATATATGTGTTTTTAATAAGTGATTTATTTAATTGTTTAATCAGTTGCCAATTAACCCTCCCACTAACCATACTAGTGAGGGTATAAAAACCCCAGCATGGCTCAACTACAGTCACACCTTGAAAAAGCTCCCAAGAGGAGCGAAACGCGTTGGTGAAACCATTTGGGGCTGACTGACCTATTCAATTGGACCTACTAATTTTCTGCTGAGTGCCTGTTTAAAATCTCTGGAAAACCTCTTTTCTGCTGGACCATCATTACTGGGATCTCCGCCCATTTAGAGGCACCCCACAACATTTACTGGGCCAAAAAAACTACAGGGGGTTCTGCATCCTCCATCAAGATTGCCCGTGGGGTTACCCATACCCATCCATACAGCCATATATTTATGAGGAGAAATACCGATTCAGCTATATGTCAATGAGGAGAGATACAATCGAAACAGGACTTCATCACTAACCGGCCGGTTCATTTAATACGGTACCGTATGGACTATTATATCAGTCCTTTTACACCCCCTGGTTTTTCAGATTTTTATCCTGCTATAAAATTTTTTTTTTTTTTTTTTAGCCATTTTACTGGGTTCATTACAAGATAACTAATTCTTATTGTCCTATTTAATTGTGTTTTAATCCTTGTTTTATCTGTCATTATTAAATATTTTTCACATGTTGATTGGCAACATAGTTTAATCTTATTCAACTTCATTCACCTACTTAGCGCAGTCACCCTTTTCTTTTTCTGTTTACAAATTGAAACCCAGTTAGACAGGGCAGCAATCACTATATATATATATATATTCCTAATCAAATGTATATTGCATGAATTGTATGTAAATAGTACAGAGTTAGCAAGGATTGCATAGCAATTGAATCTTAAGTTGAATAGCAAGGGAATCTCACCGTGTGTACACACCATTAGGCTCCCATACACTAGTACAATTTGTGCCGATTTCACCGGATCCCGATTGATGGGGCTGAGAAATCAGCCCAAATTGGATGTGTTTGACATCCCCTCTGACCCGATGCGCGGTGCCATCTTACAGATAAGGTCGTATCTTACAGATAGAACCTGCTGCAGGTTTAGTCTATTGGATCCGACCCATCAGTGGCACAATGCAGGTTCTTTTTAGCACCTATGATGTGTTGGGTCCGATCCGTAGGTGTGTGCCAGCAGTAAAGCACTGCTGGCACACACATGTTTAGGTAATGGCATGTAAATCTCCTTAGGACAACTCAGGGTAGTGTATGGGGGCCTTTTAGGGTCAGAGTTGTGTTTTTTTTTTCAGAATGGGAGTACCCACTGCATGTTTGAGCAGAGAAAGAAAAAAACCAGTAGCAAGATAAAGTTTGCAAGTTTTAGTTAAGGTTGAGATAATTAAGGTCACTGAAAATTATAAGGTCACAGGCGGTGACTAGCATCGTATGTTAATATAATTTATTATTTGTTTACTAGCTAAAGTACCCAGGGTTTATCTCTTCATGTTATTACGTTATCAATGTGTTTGATGTAACTGACAACATTGAAATAATAATTAGCAGCTTAGCAGCTCTTCCAACACACCCATGAGGTGGCTGCCGTGTGTCGTTTTTGTTTTTGGGGTGTCGCCAGTAGCCCTAATCCCCAGTTTTTCCTTCTGCTCAGTTCTATAATATGACGCCACGTGGGATTTGATGTGGAGCTGCAGCTAATAACTGCCGCATCAGGTTACCCCGTTTATGACCTTACTGAAGGATGCATTCTCTTCTACAGGTTTCTGGAGGTGGTCTCACTTCTTCAGTTTCTTCGATGCAGTTAGGGAAAAACGAATTGAGTCTCCTCCGCTTATTACTTCCATTCTCCTCTTCTTGGCGTCTTCTTTTCCTGATTTTTGGAAAAGGTGTGAACTGTCCAACCTCCAGGCAATGTATGAGATGTGGCCTCATTAATGGACGGTTGTATCTGCAGATGGGCATGTCCCCGGTGAAGAGGAACTCCACAGCATTCGCTATAGCAAATACTGTCTTTTGAGTATGGGTCCTGTTTCTCCACATCCAGGAGTTTGATGTTTTTCAGGGTGTCCTTTGGAACGACAGCCCCATAGAGATCTTTCAGTTGTCTGCTAGCCATGGGGGTAAGCCGCCATGTAGCACTGTCTGCAACTTCTATCCGTCCATTCCGAAAACAAGACATAAAGCAGTGGTGGATATCTAAATTTGGGTGTAATTGTACTGCAAGCCCAGAGACTGCATCAAAGGAGCCATAGGCACCTTTCTTAATAGATTGCAGTCCCTGTACATCAAATTGCTGGCGCAGTATTTGCTGTGCAGCTTCAACAGCGCTTAAAGTCATACCGCGGCCCTCCAGAATCTTACGTCTGTGTTGTTGTGTCAGCCCAAAATGAGGCAGCCACATTTTCTGCGGAGGTTTAGGAGTAACCCGTTTAGGAGTAACCCGTTTAGGAGTAACCCGTTTAGGAGTAACCCGTTTAGGAGTAACCTTGAATTTAAAGAAATTAGAAAATGCGTTTATACAGCGACGCCACATTTTCTGTAAATGTTCCAAGAATTAACTTGAATTTAAAGCAATGAGAAAACACGTGTATACAGCTAGAAAGGGTTATAGCTACTAACACCGCTCACTCTCATCCAATGAGTGATTGTACTGTCCCTAGCAGGGTCTTTTCTTTCACACCTGCTGTGACATCACAAAGGCTGTCTGTGACATCATCAGTGTCACCCTGCCTGCTTTCTACCACTGCATGTAATGATTCATGTGCTTTACAATAAAGTTTATTAAGCAGGAGTAGGTGGGCTACAAATATTGGGCATTGCTCACCAGAAGGTGGGCATAGTCACTAATTATTCTAAAGGTGGTCATACACTCGCAGATTTATCTGCAGATCTGTCTGGTTGGAACAAAAACATGGTTATGGATGAGAGCAAATGACAATTGACCATTTGCTTGGAAATGCTGGAAAACTGACAAACTGTCACTCATCCATAACCATGATTTTGTTCCAACCAGCCAGATCTGAAGATAAATCTTACTAGTGTATGGGCACATTAAGAGATATTTGGTAGGAGGGCTGAGATATATGAACAAGAGCGTGGAACAATAAAAGAAGGTGGGGGGGGGGGGACTAAAAGTAAAATGAGACATTGGGAGATAAAGAGGAGAAATAGAAGAGTGATAAACATGTTGGCCAATGATATTCAGCAAGTTGTCCTCCAGCTGCTGGAGAACTACACATCCCAGCATGTTCTGCCAAAGATATGCTATATGGGCATTTAATACTCTTGCTGGCCATGCTGGGATGTGTGGTTCCACAAAATCTGGCTTGTCACATGTTGTTGAATACCTTTGATGTGGGCCAAACCAGATACAAAGTCAAAATTATTATAATAAAAATTCCCAAGTCACAATCAGGTGCTCGGCCTTGTTTCTACATTGAAATGTTGATTATACAAATCCTAAAATAATACAAACTTGATAAATATAGAGCTATAAAATTACCATAAATGAAATTTATGTCTGTCAGTCAATTTTCCTCAAAGAAACGGAAAATACGAAAATCCAATGGTTCATGATGTAGTATGTCCGCTGTACAGTAACACCCTTACGTGTAGGAAATCCAAGACGGGTGCTGGGATAGATGTAGGCGTCCACTCCACCATATGTAGGGGAGAACATTAGCGTAACCTACTCACAATTGGTGATGTAATGAAGCCTATAAATGTATGTATAGTTGCCAATCTTCCTCCATATGCAACAGGGCTGCAAACTGGGACATCACCATCGCTAGCCGATATCCCCTATTGCTGGTCATAACAAACTTACACAACATAGTGCACGAGCAGGCACATAGCGGCTTCTTTGTGATACTTACAGGTATTTTCCCTTCTGGGTGGTAATATTACTGTCTCCCATAGGGTCTATAGCATGCAAGCAAAGAGTAACTGCTGCAGTGATAAACACTTCATTTATTAACACATAAAATACAGACTGATTGGGAACCAAACCTACATGGAGGATAACAAATAAGATGCATGTAACCTGAACAGCTTTTATTTCTGTGTCATTCATCCCTACTCAGCAGATTGCACTGCGACAACACAATCTAGGGGTAACTGGGGTCTGTGGCTTTGTTTTTATATTTTCCTAATCCCCAGTATTTATATACAGGCCGTAATGTAATGTCAGATTGGCAAATAGTCGTATCATACAGGTATGTCTCAGACTTGGAGACAGCATTGGGGGAAACGTAATGCTCCAGAAATATTGATATCCCACATTAGGCTATGTATATATGGAATCGGTACATCTATCAGAATGAACTTAGGTCTACAGTCATTAGGTCGACCCCACTAGGTCGACTGGCAGGAAGGTCGACCTGATTTAAGGTCGACATGGGCCAAAGTCGACATGACTTAAGGTTGAATTTGCATAAAGGTCGACATGAGGAAGGTCGACTGGTCATAAGGTCGACATGGGTTTTTCACTGTTTTTTGATCCGAATGTCGACATGGACACAGTTGGCAATGAGAATCGGACCCTCGCATCGCTCGCGAAGCTTCGGGCACGGTGGCTCGCTTTGCTCGCCACAGCTTTAATAACCTCCTCCACGCCCTAGTGGATGGTAGGGCATGAAATACCGCCTGTCGGCACATGTCGGCTAAAAAAAAACAGTGAAAAACCCCATGTCGACCTTATGACCAGTCGACATTCCTCATGTCGACCTTTATGCACAGGCGTGATTTCTATGATCCCAGAAATGGGAGTGTTGCTTATTGGTCAAGCATAAAAAGTTCAAGGGCCAGATGCACTAAGCTTCAAAAGTGATAAAATGGAGAGTGATAAACAGCCAGCCAATCAGCTCCTGCCTGCCATGTTACAGGCTGTGTTTGAAAAAAAATGTCAGGCAGGAGCTGATTGGTTGGTTGTTTATCACTCTCCATTTGATCTCTTTTGAAGCTAAGTGCATCTGGCCCCAAAGCTTTTTGGCACTTCATATTATATTCCAAAGCTCAATGGGTTCGTGATCCACCGTTTTTCCAGCTTTAATAACTTGATAAATGATCTGAAGTTTAATTGAGTTTTCAGTGAAGGCTGTTAGAGAAGATTGTATTGTAGGCTCCAATAGAACATCATGACGTGTACTACTCTGTACAGCACTGGGTAATATGGTACAGTTACAGTATATCAACTATAACATTAATAATAAACCCATTTTATTTCGTCTTCACCAGTGAGAGAGTCAGATGAGCCCCTCAGAATCCAATGGTTACTGTATAGATGGTAGACAATATCTAGGTCAACCACTAATGGCATACATGCCGACTTTGGCATACTCCTTTCCGGGAGAAGCCCGGAGAGGAGTGAAAGGGGGTGGGTCGAGGCTTCGTTTTGGGGGCGGGGCACGGGTGATGTCATCAAGCCCCGCCCCCATGACAGGCTGAAGCCTCAATTTGCGGGTCCGTGGGTGGGGGGAGGGGCTAAAAATGCCGCGAAATGCCGCAAATTGCGTCATTTAGCCCCGCCCCTTCCCCGCGGACCCGCAAAAGTAATAGTTTTTAGACCGCGGGGAGAGGGGGAGCCGGGGCTGTAGGGAAATGCGGGAGACTTGCCCCCCTTCCCGGGGGACCGGGAGGGGGACCCAATTTGCGGGACCCTCCCGGCCATTCCGGGAGGGTAGGCAAGTATGACTAATGGTCATCAGTGACTAGGTCGACACCTAAAAATGGCCGACATACTTTAGGTCAACCTTGACATAAGGTCGACACAAACTTTAGGTCAACATGGTCGACATGGATAAGGTTGACATGAGTTTTTCACGTGTTTTTGGGTGACCTGTGTCGACATGGACACCGTATAAGTGTACCACGTCCCATTGCAAAGCTCGCTGTGCACGCCATGCTTTGGGTACAGTGCCACGCTACATGCACCCTACTGGCATATTCTCACTCTATGCCCGCTTGGACAGTAAAGTATGAAAAAACACCTTTAAAAAAACAAAATGTGACCATGTCTATGTCAACCTTAAGCCTGTGTTGACCTTCTGGCGATGTCAACCTAAGGTTTGTGTTGACCATTCTTAGGTGCCGACCTAGTCACTGCGACCATTAGTGGCTGACCCAGTGACTGTCGACCTAGGCATTGTCGACCCAGGGACCGCATACCAATGCAACTGGGTTAATACTATTGTGTGTGAAGGATGCGATGTTTGTTGCTAGGGAATTATAACGCTGGTTACGGCACCCGATTGTGCACAATAATATGGTTACTTTTTCCTAGGTGGTCCTGCAGTCATAGGGTAGACAGCACAAATGCCGACATGCATTGGGTCAACCTCTGAAGGTTGACATGCATCAAGGTTGACATGTCTGAAGATCGACATGTGGTTGGTTGGCAGGGTCATTAGGTCGACACATGCATTAGGTCGGCATGGGCAAGGTTGACAGTCAAAAGGTCGACAGGGTTTTTTTCACTTTTTTTGTCCCTAATGTAATGTTAACTAATGTCAACACAGTCGACATATGGGCACCTGAACGTAGCACTGCGTCCCCTCGCATGGCTCGGCATGCTGCGCTCGGCACACTATTTTATTCTCCATCCACTCCCTAGTGGATGGTAGACCATGAAATACCGCCTGTCGGCACATGTCGGCTCAACAAAGAAAAAGTGAAAAAAAGCTTATGAATGTCGACCTAGCCCATGTCGACCTAACCCCTGGTCAACCTTCAGACATTTTAACCTTGCTGCATTTCGACCTTTAGTGGTTGACCCAATGAATGTTGACCTTAGTGCTGTCGACCTAAGGACTGTATACCAGCTTGGACTAGGTATTCCAGTATTGCTTGTCTGTATAGATGGCACAGCAGAGCAAAGGTAGGCAATCTGTGGCCGCCACACTCTAGTGCAGTGGTGGCCAACCCGTGGCTCTTGAGCCTCATGCGGCTCTCCCCCTTGTAAAGTGTGGCTCCTGCTCCCACTGCTGCCCGCCGCCCACCGTCCGTCCCAGTCCCCCCTGCTACCGGTTCCCTGAATCCCTTCTCCTTCTGAGGGGAGGAGAGCGCATATCGCGCATTTCTCCTACCCCTTACTGTGCATCCTTGTGACTGGGCCTTCCGCCAATTAGAGCTAGCGGGCCAGCAGCCAATCAGGAGCCAGCCAGCAAGCTTTGATTGGTGGACGGCCCAGTCACAGGGAAGTGAGGGGGAAGGAGACGCGCGGTGTGCTGTGCTCTTCTCCCATCGGTGACATGACAGGAGGACTGCAGGGGGACACCAGACTGTCCTCTCCACGCCCGGCAGCAGCAGCAACAATGGTGAGTGCTGCTGCTGGGAAATTTGCACTGTGGGGGCATATCAGCTTTTTGGCACTGTGGGGGCATATCAGCTTTTTGGCACTGTGGGGGCATATCAGCTTTTTGGCACTGTGGGGGCATATCAGCTTTTTTGCACTGTGGGGGCATATCAGCTTTTTGGCACTGTGGGGGCATATCAGCTTTTTGGCACCGTAGGGGCGCATATGTGTATCTGGCACTATTGGGGGCATATGTATATATGGCACTGCACTATTGGAGGCATATTTGTATCGCACCAACCCAAGGGGTCAAAATAGACTACGCCCCTTTTTTTGTCGCATGCGCCTTCGGAGCGCGCATGATGTCGGTTCTTTAGCTTGACTACCGATATTTTTTGGCTCTTTACCTCTGACCGGTTGGCCACCCCTGCTCTAGTGGAACTACAAGTCACAGAATGAAGTGCTAGGCCCGCTCCACCATATTACGGCGAAGTTTCAACTAAGCAGGTCATTGTTATAACCCTTCCAAAACTGCTGATAGCAATAGCTGCTAATCGATGTTATGCATCCACAGCTAGAACTAACAATTTAAAAATGTATATAGATATATCTATATAGATATATATCTATATATCTATCTATATATGTCAACGTGTGTTGTAAGCCCTGGGAGCATATCATCGATGAAGATCGATTTTAATCGTCTGAAATCGACCTTTAGTAAATATACCACTTGTAGCTCAGAAACAGCTGTGAAGCCAGGTCTACTATGTGGGGATATATGGTGCATGGACATTAATGCTGCACATTCCTGGCAGCATGCATCTGCTGCCCCCTGGTGGCTGCTTGTAGTATCCTCCCAATAGTCAGCATCTCTTCGTGAACAGTGACAGGCGCCGATGTCGTCAATAGCTGGCTGCCAGGCAGGCGCGTCGCACAGGTGTGACGTCGTCTCGGGTTCTGTCTATCTCCTGTGACAGAGAGCAGTGTGGAGGACTAGTCGCAGGCCACAACATGGGTAAGAAAGGAAAGAAGGAAAAGAAGGTGAAGGGGGCAGAGAAGACAGCTGCTAAGATGGAAAAGAAAGTCTCCAAGAGATCCAAGAAGGATGAGGTGAGGTCCATGCTGGGTGTATGTACCCAGCAGGCAGCCCAGGGCACCAGCAACACGTGTTCAACAACTTCAATATAATATAGATATTAAATATTAAATTGAATGTAGAGATAGATCCTTGGTCTTTATCAGGCACATGCTTTCCTAAGTACATATACTGGAAGAAGATGGTGTTATATAGAGGGGTCCAACATTACTGATGTATGGAGCATACAATATCTCTGACATAATCAGTACCAAGTGCAGTGCAGCCCTAGCTGGGTACATGAGTAGCAGAGACACGAGTGCGAGGGGTAGATGGTGGACAACCATCGGGAAGTCTACTGTCCGTCAGAAAACCAAACCTTACATTAGATTATGCTCTAACCCTGACATTGCCCATAGTAGGGGTAGGCAATCTGTGGCACTCCAGCTGCTGTGGAACTACACATTCCAGCATTCTCCGCCACAGTTTGGCCGTTAGTGCATGCTAAAACTGTGTAAGGGCATGCTGGGATGTATAGTTTCCACAGCAGCTGGAGTGCTGCAGACATTGTAATACTCTTGGGTTATTGTATCCATGGCAATCTGAGCAGAGATTTCAGTCTGTTTTCAGTCCCTGTAGAGCAGGCATGTCCAAACTATGTCCCTCCAGCTGTTGTGAAACTACAAGTCCCATCATGCTTTGCCACAGTTTTGCTACTAGGGAATGCTAAAACTATGGCAAGGCATGCTGGTATGTGTAGTGTCACAGTATCGCAGTGGTGCAAATAGGAAAAATGTCTTAGTGGTACTGTGTCGGAAAATGGGCGTGGTCATATGACACGAGGGGGGGCTACTACATGATAAAACTTTAAAACATAATGACATTTCAGATATAACAGTGTCAGATATAATTTACCCCCACAGTGCCACCCATATGCCCCCACAGTGCCAGACAGTGCCAGGTATGCCCACACAGTGCCACCCATATGCCCCCACAGTGCCAGACAGTACCAGATATGCCCCCCCCACAGTGCCAGATATGCCCCCACAGTGCCACCCATATGCCCCCACAGTGCCAGGGATGCCCCCACTGTGCCAGATATGCCCACGCAGTGCCACGCATGCCCCCCCACAGTGCCACGCATGCCCCCCCACAGTGCCACGCATGCCCCCCCCCACAGTGCCACGCATGCCCCCCCACAGTGCCACGCATGCCCCCCCACAGTGCCACGCATGCCCCCCACAGTGCCAGATATGCCCCCACAGTGCCAGATATGCCCCCACAGTGCCACCCATATGCGTATGTTTTGTGAGGATGATGAGTTAGATGCTCCTAGTTGTGCTGTGTTTTTATTTAATAAGCCTGTATGCCCTCAAATATAGACCCAAAAGTGGATTTTCAAGTAGCACATTGGTTAATGGGAAGCAGGTTGGCACTGGTGTGAATTAGGTCAACCACAGGCAGGTCGACATTGGAAAGGTTGATAGTCAAAAGGTCGACGTGTCTTTTTTTGTTCCGAATGTGGACACAGTGAACTTGGACACCGTATTGGTGCACCACGTTCCCTCGCATAGCCAGAGGTGATCGCAGACACCGCACACATGGCCGAATGAATTGTTTAGAAATAGCTTGGTGAACTGTTTGTCTGCGCCAGAGTAGCGCGTCATAGCTGCTGTTTGCTTTAGTAACGGCATTAAAGGGCCTGTCTTGGGGTCCATTGTGACCAAGGTTGGGTCATGAGTGGTCTCGTCAGCTTCCTCTCGATTTCGCAAATACATATACGATATCCTTGGTTGTTTTGGTGGCCATCCCGATGTACCCAGCTGCGGAGAAGGGAAATAATAATTAGCAGCTTAGCAGCTCTTCCAACACACCCATGAGGTGGCTGCCGTGTGTCGTTTTTGTTTGTGGGGTGTCGCCAGTAGCCCTAATCCCCAGTTTTTCCTTGTGCTCAGTTCTATGATATGACGCCACGTGGTATATGAGCTGGAGCTGCAGCTAATAACTGCCGCATCAGGTTACCCTGTTTATTACCTCCTTACTGAATGACGCATCTTCATCTACAGGTTTTTGGAGGTGGTCTCACTTTTTCAGTTTCTTCGATGTGTTAGTAAAAGCCGGATTATTACTTCCATACTCTTCTTGGCGTCTTCTTTTCCCGATTTTTGGAAAAGGTGTGAACTCTCCATCCTCCAGGCACTGTATGAGATGTGGCCTCATTAATGGACGGTTGTATCTGCAGATGGGCATGTCTCCGGTCAAGAGGAGCTCCACAGCATTCGCTATAGCAAATACTCCACAATCAAATGAGTATGGGTCCTGTTTCTCCACATTCAGGAGTTTGATGTTTTTCAGGGTGTCCTTTGGAACGACAGCCCCATAGAGATCTTTCAGTTGTCTGCTAGCCATGGGGGTAAGCCGCCATGTAGCACTGTCTGCAACTTCTATCTGTCCATTCCGAAAACAAGACATAAAGCAGTGGCGGATATCTGTATTTGGGTGTAATTGTACTGCAAGCCCAGAGACGGCATCAAAGGAGCCATACGCACCTTTCATAAAAGGTTGCAGTCCCTGTACATTAAATTTCTGGCGCAGTATTTGCTGTGCAGCTTCAATAGCGCTGCCGGTCAAACGGCAGCCCTGCAGAATTCTACATCTTTGTTGTTGTGTCAGCCCAAAATGAGACAGCCACATTTTCCGTGGAGGTTTAGGAGTAACCGATTTAGGAGTAACCTTGAATTTAAAGAAATTAGAAAATGCGTTTATACAGCGACGCCACATTTTCTGTAAATGTTCCAAGAATAACTTGAATTTAAAGCAATGAGAAAACACGTGTATACAGCTACAACAGGTTATAGCTACCAACACTGCTCACTCTCATCCAATGAGTGATTGTCCTGTCCCAAGCAGGGTCTTTTCTTTCACACCTGCTGTGACATCACAAAGGCTGTCTGTGACATCATCAGTGTCACCCTGCCTGCTTTCTACCACTGCATGTAAAGATTCATGTGCTTTACAATAAAGTTTATTAACCAGGGGTAGTTGGGCTACAAATATTGGGCATTGCTCACCAGAAGGTGGGCATAGTCACTAATTATTCTAAAGGTGGCCATACACACGCAGAGTTATCTGCAGATCTGTCTGGTTGGAACAAAAACATGGTTATGGATGAGAGCAAATGACAGTTGACCATTTGCTTGGAAATGCTGGAAAACTGACAAACTGTCACTCATCAATAACCATGATTTTGTTCCAACCAGCCAGATCTGAAGATAAATCTTACTAGTGTATGGGCACATAAAGAGACATTTGGTAGGAGGGCTGAGATATATGAACAAGAGCGTGGAACAATAAAAGAAGGTGGGGGGGGGACTAAAAGTAAAATGAGACATTGAGAGATAAAGAGGAGAAATAGAAGAGTGATAAACATGTTGGCCAATGATATTCAGCAAGTTGTCCTCCAGCTGCTGGAGAATTACACATCCCAGTATGTTCTGCCAAAGATATGCTATATGGGCATGTAATACTCTTGCTGGCCATGCTGGGATGTGTGGTTCCACAAAATCTGGCTTGTCACATGTTGTTGAATACCTTTGATGTGGGCCAAACCAGATACAAAGTCAAAATTATTATAATAAAAATTCCCAAGTCACAATCAGGTGCTCGGCCTTGTTTCTACATTGAAATGTTGATTATACAAATCCTAAAATAATACAAACTTGATAAATATAGAGCTATAAAAATTACCATAAATGAAATTTATGTCTGTCAGTCAATTCTCCTCAAAGAAACAGAAAATAGAAAAATCCAATGGCTCATGATGTAGTATGTCCGCTGTACAGTAACACCCTTACGTGTAGGAAATACAAGACGGGTGCTGGGATAGATGTAGGCGTCCACTCCACCATATGTAGGGGAGAACATTAGCGTAACCAACTCCCAATTGGTGATGTAATGAAGCCTATAAAGGCATGTATAGTTGCCAATCTTCCTCCATATGCAACAGGGCTGCAAACTGGGACATCACCATCGCTAGCCGATATCCCCTATTGCTGGTCATAACACACTTACACAACATAGTGCACGAGCAGGCACATGGCGGCTTCTTTGTGATACTTACAGGTATTTTCCCTTCTGGGTGGTAATATTACTGTCTCCCATAGGGTCTATAGCATGCAAGCAAAGAGTAACTGCTGCAGTGATAAACACTTCATTTATTAACACATAAATACAGACCGATTGGGAACCAAACATACATGGAGGATAATAAATAACGTGCATGTAACCTGAACAGCAGTTATTTCTGTGTCATTCATCCCTACTCGGCAGTTTGCACTGTGACAACACAATCTAGGGGTAACTGCGGGGGGTCTGTGGCTTTGTTTTTATATTTTCCTAATCCCCTAATGTAATGTCAGATTGGCAAATAGTGGTGTCATACAGGTATGTCTCAGACTTGGAGACCGCATTGAGGGAAACGTAACGCTACAGAAATATTGATAGGCTATGTATATATACACACTGTATATATATATATATATATATATATATATATATATATATATATATATATATATATATATATATATATATATATATATACTGCTCAAAAAAGCAAACTGTCCACTTAGGAGGGTGCAGGACCGGGATCCCGACAGGCATTTACCCAACGTCGGGATCCCGACTGTCAAAACACCAACAGCCGGGTTCCCGACGGCCGTCGGCTATTTTCCCTCGTTGGGGTCCATGACCCCCATAGAGGGAGACTAGAATAGGTGGCTCGCGTGGCGAGTGCAGCGAGCCTGCAAGGGGCTTAGTGGCGCTCACCATGCTGTCGGGATCCCGACATCGGGCTAATGACTGTCGGGATCCCGACTGTCCGACCCCTGTCAAGACACCCCCAATAAAGGAGTTGTTCTGCAGGTGGTGACCACAAACCACTTCTCAGCTCCTATGTTTTCTGGCTGATGTTTTGGTCACGTTTGAAAGCTGATGGTGCTTTCACTCTAGTGGTAGCATGACACAGAGACTATAACCCACACAAGTGGCTCAGTTAGTGCAGCTCATTCAGGATGGCACATCAATGCGAGCTGTGGCAAGAAGGTTTGCTGTGTCTGTCAGCGTCCAGAGCATGGAGGCGCTACCAGGAGACAAGCCAGTACATCAGGAGACATGGAGGAGGCCGTAGGAGGGTAACGGCCCTGCAGCAGGACCGCTACTTCCGCCTTTGTGCAAGGAGGAACAGGAGGAGCAGTGCCAGAGCCCTGCAAAATGACCTCCAGCAGGCCACAAATGTGCATGTGTCTACAGTAACAGACTCCATGAGGGTGGTATGAGGGCCCAACGTCCACAGCCCAACACCGTGCAGGACATTTGGCATTTGCCAGAGAAAACCACAGACTGTCCAGGAGTTGGTGGATGCTTTAGTCCAGGTCTGGGAGGAGATCCCTCAGGAGACCATTCGCCACCTCATCAGGAGCATGCCCAGGCATTGTAGGGAGGTCATACAGGCACGTGGAGGCCACACACACACTACTGGGCCTCATTTTGACTTGTTTTAAGGACATTACATCAAAGTTGGATCAGCCTGTAGTGTGTTTTTCCACTTTAGTTTTGAGTGTGACTCCAAATCCAGACCTCCATTGGTTAATAAATTTGATTTCCATTGATAATTGTTGTGTGATTTTGTTGTCAGCATATTCAACTATGTAAAGAACAAAGTATTTAATAAGAATATTTAATTCATTCAGATCTAGGATGTGTTATTTTAGTGTTCCCTTTATTTTTTTGAGTAGTGTAGATAGATATGTGCTGTGTGGGGAGAGACTCGCTCATACAAGTAAGAAAAGGAGCCCTTCATTGGAAACCTCACCATGGGCCTTATTCTAGTTCACTCTTTCTGACCAAATCCTTCTTACATGGACAAAACCATGTGCATCACAGGGGGGCAGATGTAAAATGTGCAGAGAGAATTAGATTTGGGTGAGATATTTTGTTTCTGTGCAGGGTAAATACTGGCTGCTTTATTTTTATACTGCAATATAGATCTCACTTTGAAGTAAAACCCCACCCAAATCTAATTCTCTCTGCACAAGTAACATCTGCCCCACCTGCAGTGCACATGGTTTTGTCCATCTAAGAAGGATTTTGTCAGAAAGAGAGTGAACTAGAATAAGGCCCCATGTGTCAGTGGCACTCCGGTATAAACAGTCGGAAGTAGTGTATGCCAACATTTCAAACTCTTTAATTCGTCATCAGGGTATAAAAGATTATGATGACGAATGAAAGAATTTGAAACATTGGCATATATATATATAGATAGAGGTGTGGGCGGCACTCACGGATTTCAAAGCAGATAAATATGTGCAAAAAACTTCTTTATTTAATCCGACGTGTTTTGGGTAGCGCCCGTCCTCAGGGATCAATAACATACACACTGTGCATGTACTTCCGGGAGCCAAGCCTCATTCTGGATGACACAGTGTGTGGTCTCCATGGAAGATACACACTAAAATAATAATAATAAAAAAAAACACGTAATAAAAAAGTGGGTAATATCTGGGCTCCCGGCTTTCTTATGAGACCGCATCCCCTCGCGGGGCTCGCCACACTATATAAAATCAACTCCATGTGTAGTTGTATAGTAGGGTATGAAAAAATGGGGTGCATTTAACATGGGAGCCCAGATAATACATAAGTACCAAAAAGTGCATTAAGAGGCTTAATATAAGCCATTTCAGAGGCATCTATCTGCCATTATAGAGTGTATAAAAATCAGTGATTATGTGACATAACATAAAATGAAAAAAATATGCTGATTAATGAAGGGGCTAGGTCACAATGCTATTTCATTCTATACATATAAAATAGACAATATTAATAAACATATGCACAGCTTATATAAACTATATTCTAGCATTTATGACCTGTGCCTGGATCAGTTGAATGTCAAGGTTGAAAGTATGTCAAGGGGTATTTAGACAATAAATATCAGATGAAACTTTGTAATCCATGTTGTCCGAAACATGTCGGATTAAATAAAGAAGTTTTTTGTAAGAATATATTTTGCTTTGCAATCCGTGAGTGCCGCCCACACCCGCATCTATACTACCAAGGCTGTAAGGCTCTATTGGGAAGGCACCAGGTACTTATCAAGTACATTCAACGGTGGAGTGCCGGACATTCTATGTGAGATTTCTCTGCAGATCTGTAGCACGGTGTGCGGTCTAAACAGACAAAGCAAATTGGCAATGCTCTAATATATATATATATATATATATTTATATATAAGTGGCTCCCAGTTAGATGAGAGACGCAGATCATGTGCAGAGCTGAGAGGTTCAGTGGGGAAGTATTTTGAGATAAGCAAAGAGATATATGTTGGTTTTAGACAGGTAAATGACTAAATAAGGATAGTTGCATCAGGGGACAGGACATAGAAGCAATTATCAGGGTGGCAGAGAGATATATTTATATAAAATAGCACTACAAGCTGTCCACCGCCGCGGCCCCGATCATCCCATATAATATTTGTTCTTAGAAAAGCACATGAGGAGAGAGGGCCCTGCTAGTGAGAGCTTACACTCTAAAGGGGAGGGTAAGACAGGCAGGGTTTTGGAGATATCAAGATGGTACCTGCTCTTGGTTGATGGGAATATAATTAATTCTGTTTTGGAAATGGTGAGTTTGAGGGGGCCAGAAGACATCCAAGATGAGATGGCAGAGAGGCATTCAGAGACTCAGACCAAAAACACTGGTGACATCTCTGGGGTTGATCGATTTGAGTATTGTCCGCATACAAGTGATACTGAAATCCGAAAGAGCTGATTAGTTTGCCAAGCAAATGAGCTATAAATTGAGAAAAGCAGAGGACCTAAAACTGAGCCTTGCGGAACTCCGACTGACAGAGGTAGTGAAGAGGAGGTGGAATCAGAAAAGCGAACACTGGAAGAGTGATCAGATACAGTAGGCAAGATGAGAACCAGGATAGGGCTGAATGATTGAGACCTATGGAGTATAGTGTTTGTATGAGAAGAGTGTGATCAACTGAGAGATGGGACCGTAGTTAGAGAGTTATGCTGTGTACACACGGTGAGATTTTACTATATAGTCAAAATCGCATGCAGATCGCACAGGTTTTTTACCTTGCGATCACGATGCACGCTCCTGGAACAGCACAAATTGAAACCCAGTTAGACAGGGCAGCAACCACTATATATTCCTAATCAAATGTATATTGCATGAATTGTATGTAAATAGTACAGAGTTAGCAAAGATTGCATAGCAATTGAATCTTAAGTTGAATAGCAAGGCAATCGCACCGTGTGTACACACCATTAGGCTCCCATACACTAGTACAATTTGTGCCGATTTCACCGGATCCCGATTGATGGGGCTGAGAAATCAGCCCAATTTGGATGTGTTTGACATCCCCTCTGACCCGATGCGCGGTGCCATCTTACAGATAAGGTTGTATCTTACAGATAGAACCTGCTGCAGGTTTAGTCTATTCGATCCGACCCATCAGTGGCACAATGCAGGTTCTTTTTAGCACAGGCGGCGACTAGCATCCTATGTTAATATAATTTATTATTTGTTTACTAGCTAAAGTACCCAGGGTTTATCTCTTCATGTTAAGTTATCAATGTGTTTGATGTAACTGACAACATTGAAATAATAATTAGCAGCTTAGCAGCTCTTCCAACACACCCATGAGGTGGCTGCCGTGTGTCGTTTTTGTTTTTGGGGTGTCGCCAGTAGCCCTAATCCCCAGTTTTTCCTTCTGCTCAGTTCTATAATATGACGCCACGTGGGATTTGATGTGGAGCTGCAGCTAATAACTGCCGCATCAGGTTACCCCGTTTATGACCTTACTGAAGGATGCATTCTCTTCTACAGGTTTCTGGAGGTGGTCTCACTTCTTCAGTTTCTTCGATGCAGTTAGGGAAAAACGAATTGAGTCTCCTCCGCTTATTACTTCCATTCTCCTCTTCTATGCGTCTTCTTTTCCTGATTTTTGGAAAAGGTGTGAACTGTCCAACCTCCAGGCAATGTATGAGATGTGGCCTCATTAATGGACGGTTGTATCTGCAGATGGGCATGTCCCCGGTGAAGAGGAACTCCACAGCATTTGCTATAGCAAATACTGCACAGTCTTTTGAGTATGGGTCCTGTTTCTCCACATCCAGGAGTTTGATGTTTTTCAGGGTGTCCTTTGGAACGACAGCCCCATAGAGATTTTTCAGTTGTCTGCTAGCCATGGGGGTAAGCCGCCATGTAGCACTGTCTGCAACTTCTATCCGTCCATTCCGAAAACAAGACATAAAGCAGTGGTGGATATCTAAATTTGGGTGTAATTGTACTGCAAGCCCAGAGACTGCATCAAAGGATCCATAGGCACCTTTCTTAATAGGTTGCAGTCCCTGTACATCAAATTGCTGGCGCAGTATTTGCTCTGCAGCTTCAACAGCGCTTAAAGTCATACCGCGGCCCTCCAGAATCTTACGTCTGTGTTGTTGTGTCAGCCCAAAATGAGGCAGCCACATTTTCCGCGGAGGTTTAGGAGTAACCCGTTTAGGAGTAACCCATTTAGGAGTAACCCGTTTAGGAGTAACCTTGAATTTAAAGAAATTAGAAAATGCGTTTATACAGCGACGCCACATTTTCTGTAAATGTTCCAAGAATTAACTTGAATTTAAAGCAATGAGAAAACACGTGTATACAGCTAGAAAGGGTTATAGCTACTAACACCGCTCACTCTCATCCAATGAGTGATTGTACTGTCCCTAGCAGGGTCTTTTCTTTCACACCTGCTGTGACATCACAAAGGCTGTCTGTGACATCACAAAGGCTGTCTGTGACATCATCAGTGTCACCCTGCCTGCTTTCTACCACTGCATGTAATGATTCATGTGCTTTACAATAAAGTTTATTAAGCAGGAGTAGGTGGGCTACAAATATTGGGCATTGCTCACCAGAAGGTGGGCATAGTCACTAATTATTCTAAAGGTGGTCATACACTCGCAGATTTATCTGCAGATCTGTCTGGTTGGAACAAAAACATGGTTATGGATGAGAGCAAATGACAGTTGACCATTTGCTTGGAAATGCTGGAAAACTGACAAACTGTCACTCATCCATAACCATGATTTTGTTCCAACCAGCCAGATCTGAAGATATATCTTACTAGTGTATGGGCACCTTAAGAGATATTTGGTAGGAGGGCTGAGATATATGAACAAGAGCGTGGAACAATAAAAGAAGGTGTGGGGGGGGCTCTAAAAGTAAAATGAGACATTGAGAGATAAAGAGGAGAAATAGAAGAGTGATAAACATGTTGGCCAATGATATTCAACAAGTTGTCCTCCAGCTGCTGGAGAACTACACATCCCACCATGTCCTGCCAAAGATATGCTATATGGGCATTTAATACTCTTGCTGGCCATGCTGGGATGTGTGGTTCCACAAAATCTGGCTTGTCACATGTTGTTGAATACCTTTGATGTGGGCCAAACCAGATACAAAGTCAAAATTATTATAATAAAAATTCCCAAGTCACAATCAGGTGCTCGGCCTTGTTTCTACATTGAAATGTTGATTATACAAATCCTAAAATAATACAAACTTGATAAATATAGAGCTATAAAATTACCATAAATGGAATTTATGTCGGTCAGTCAATTCTCCTCAAAGAAACAGAAAATAGAAAAATCCAATGGTTCATGATGTAGTATGTCCGCTGTACAGTAACACCCTTACATGTAGGAAATCCAAGACGGGTGCTGGGATAGATGTAGGCGTCCACTCCACCATATGTAGGGGAGAACATTTGCGTATCCAACTCACAATTGGTGATGTAATGAAGCCTATAAATGTATGTATCGTTGCCAATCTTCCTCCATATGCAACAGGGCTGCAAACTGGGACATCACCATCACTAGCCGATATCCCCTATTGCTGGTCATAACAAACTTACACAACATAGTGCAGGAGCAGGCACATAGCGGCTTCTTTGTGATACTTGCAGGTATCTTCCCCTCTGGGTGGTAATATTACTGTCTCCCATAGGGGTATATAACATGTAAGCAAAGAGTAACCGCTGCAGTGATAAACACTTCATTTATTAACACATAAAATACATTACTGATGTATGGAGCATACAATATCTCTGACATAATCAGTACCAAGTGCAGTGCAGCCCTAGCTGGGTACACGAGTAGCAGAGACACGAGTGCGAGGGGTAGATGTGGACAACCATCGGGAAGTCTACTGTCCGTCAGAAAACCAAACCTTACATTAGATTATGCTCTAACCCTGGCATTGCCCATAGTAGGGGTAGGCAATCTGTGGCACTCCAGCTGCTGTGGAACTACACATCCCAGTATTCTCCACCACAGTTTGGCCGTTAGTGCATGCTAAAACTTTGTAAGGGCATGCTGGGATGAATAGTTTCCACAGCAGCTGGAGTGCTGCAGACATTGTAATACTCTTGGGTTATTGTAGCCATGGCAATCTGAGCAGAGATTTCAGTCTGTTTTCAGTCCCTGTAGAGCAGGCATGTCCAAACTATGGCCCTCCAGCTGTTGTGAAACTACAAGTCCCATCATGCTTTGCCACAGTTTTGCTACTAGGGAATGCTAAAACTATGGCAAGGCATGCTGGTATGTGTAGTGTCACAGTATTGCAGTGGTGCAAATAGGAAAAATGTCTTAGTGGTACTGTGTCGGAAAATGGGCGTGGTCATATGACACGAGGGGGGGCGGCTACATGTCAAAACTTTAAAACATAATGACATTTCAGATATAACAGTGTCAGATATAATTTACCCCCACAGTGCCACCCATATGCCCCCACAGTGCCAGGTATGCCCCCCACACTACCAGGTATGCCCACACAGTGCCACCCATATGTCCCCACAGTGCCAGACAGTACCAGATATGCCCCCCCACAGT
This sequence comes from Crinia signifera, assembly GCF_055691185.1. Classification (NCBI taxonomy): domain Eukaryota; kingdom Metazoa; phylum Chordata; class Amphibia; order Anura; family Myobatrachidae; genus Crinia; species Crinia signifera. Next base: position 36,107,117 of record NC_139227.1, on the reverse strand, counting down.
GCCAGATATGCCCCCACAGTGCCACCCATATGCCCCCACAGTGCCAGGGATGCCCCCACTGTGCCAGATATGCCCACACAGTGCCACCCATATATCCCCAGTGCCACCCATATGCCCCCACAGTGCCAGACATTACCAGATATGCCCCCACAGTGCCAGACAGTATAGGAATGCCCCCCATAGTGCCACGCATGCCCCCCCACAGTGCCACGCATGCCTCCCCACAGTGCCACGCATGCCTCCCCACAGTGCCACGCATGCCTCCCCACAGGGCCACGCATTCCCCCCACAGTGCCACGCATTCCCCCCACAGTGCCACACATGCCCCCCACAGTGCCAGATATGCCCCCACAGTGCCAGATATGCCCCCACAGTGCCACAGATATGCGTATGTTTTGTGAGGATGATGAGTTAGATGCTCCTAGTTGTGCTGTGTTTTTATTTAATAAGCAATCATCTGTATGCCCTCAAATATAGACCCAAAAGTGGATTTTCAAGTAGCACATTGGTTAATGGGAAGCAGGTTGGCACTGGTGTGAAGCAGGTCGACATTGGAAAGGTTGATAGTCAAAAGGTCGACGTGTCTTTTTTTGTTCCGAATGTGGACACAGTGAACTTGGACACCGTATAGGTGCACAACGTTCCCTCGCATAGCCAGAGGTGATCGCAGACACCGCACACATGGCCGAATGAATTGTTTAGAAATAGCTTGGTGAACTGTTTGTCTGCGCCAGAGTAGCGCGTCATAGCTGCTGTTTGCTTTAGTAACGGCATTGAAGGGCCTGTGTTGGGGTCCATTGTGACCAAGGTTGGGTCATGAGTGGTCTCGTCAGCTTCCTCTCGATTTCGCAAATACATATATATGACATCCTTGGTTGTTTTGGTGGCCATCCCGATGTACCCAGCTGCGGAGAAGGGAAATAATAATTAGCAGCTCTTCCAACACACCCATGAGGTGGCTGCCGTGTGTCGTTTTTGTTTTTGGGGTGTCGCCAGTAGCCCTAATCCCCAGTTTTTCCTTCTACTCAGTTCTATGATATGACGCCACGTGGTATATGAGCTGGAGCTGCAGCTAATAACTGCCGCATCAGGTTACCCTGTTTATTACCTCCTTACTGAATGACGCATCTTCATCTACAGGTTTTTGGAGGTGGTCTCACTTTTTCAGTTTCTTCGATGTGTTAGTAAAAGCCGGATTATTACTTCCATACTCTTCTTGGCGTCTTCTTTTCCCGATTTTTGGAAAAGGTGTGAACTCTCCATCCTCCAGGCACTGTATGAGATGTGGCCTCATTAATGGACGGTTGTATCTGCAGATGGGCATGTCTCCGGTGAAGAGGAGCTCCACAGCATTCGCTATAGCAAATACTCCACAATCAAATGAGTATGGGTCCTGTTTCTCCACATTCAGGAGTTTGATGTTTTTCAGGGTGTCCTTTGGAACGACAGCCCCATAGAGATCTTTCAGTTGTCTGCTAGCCATGGGGGTAAGCCGCCATGTAGCACTGTCTGCAACTTCTATCCGTCCATTCCGAAAACAAGACATAAAGCAGTGGCGGATATCTGTATTTGGGTGTAATTGTACTGCAAGCCCAGAGACGGCATCAAAGGAGCCATACGCACCTTTCATAAAAGGTTGCAGTCCCTGTACATTAAATTTCTGGCGCAGTATTTGCTGTGCAGCTTCAATAGCGCTGCCGGTCAAACGGCAGCCCTGCAGAATTCTACGTCTTTGTTGTTGTGTCAGCCCAAACTGAGACAGCCACATTTTCCGTGGAGGTTTAAGAGTAACCGGTTTAGGAGTAACCTTGAATTTAAAGAAATTAGAAAATGCGTTTATACAGCGACGCCACATTTTCTATAAATGTTCCAAGAATAAACTTGAATTTAAAGCAATGAGAAAACACGTGTATACAGCTACAAAGCTACCAACACCGCTCACTCTCATCCAATGAGTGATTGTCCTGTCCCAAGCAGGGTCTTTTCTTTCACACCTGCTGTGACATCACAAAGGCTATCTGTGACATCATCAGTGTCACCCTGCCTGCGTTCTATCACTGCATGTAATGATTCATGTGCTTTACAATAAAGTTTATTAACCAGGGGTAGGTGGGCTACAAATATTGGGCATTGCTCACCAGAAGGTGGGCATAGTCACTAATTATTCTAAAGGTGGTCATACAAACGCAGATTTATCTTTAGATCTGTCTGGTTGGAACAAAAACATGGTTATGGATGAGAGCAAATGACAGTTGACCATTTGCTTGGAAATGCTGGAAAACTGACAAACTGTCACTCATCCATAACCATGATTTTGTTCCAACCAGCCAGATCTGAAGATAAATCTTACTAGTGTATGGGCACATAAAGAGACATTTGGTAGGAGGGCTGAGATATATGAACAAGAGCGTGGAACAATAAAAGAAGGTGGGGGGGGGGGACTAAAAGTAAAATGAGACATTGGGAGATAAAGAGGAGAAATAGAAGAGTGATAAACATGTTGGCCAATGATATTCAGCAAGTTGTCCTCCAGATGCTGGAGAATTACACATCCCAGCATGTTCTGCCAAAGATATGCTATATGGGCATTTAATACTCTTGCTGGCCATGCTGGGATGTGTGGTTCCACAAAATCTGGCTTGTCACATGTTGTTGAATACCTTTGATGTGGGCCAAACCAGATACAAAGTCAAAATTATTATAATAAAAATTCCCAAGTCACAATCAGGTGCTCGGCCTTGTTTCTACATTGAAATGTTGATTATACAAATCCTAAAATAATACAAACTTGATAAATATAGAGCTATAAAATTACCATAAATGGAATTTATGTCGGTCAGTCAATTCTCCTCAAAGAAACAGAAAATAGAAAAATCCAATGGTTCATGATGTAGTATGTCCGCTGTACAGTAACACCCTTACATGTAGGAAATCCAAAACTGGTGCTGGGATAGATGTAGGCGTCCACTCCACCATATGTAGGGGAGAACATTTGCGTATCCAACTCACAATTGGTGATGTAATGAAGCCTATAAATGTATGTATAGTTGCCAATCTTCCTCCATATGCAACAGGGCTGCAAACTGGGACATCACCATCACTAGCCGATATCCCCTATTGCTGGTCATAACAAACTTACACAACATAGTGCACGAGCAGGCACATAGCGGCTTCTTTGTGATACTTGCAGGTATCTTCCCCTCTGGGTGGTAATATTACTGTCTCCCATAGGGGTATATAACATGTAAGCAAAAAGTAACCGCTGCAGTGATAACCACTTCATTTATTAACACACAAAATACAGACTGATTGGGAACCAAACCTACATGGAGGATAATAAATAACATGCATGTAACCTGAACAGCGGTTATTTCTGTGTCATTCATCCCTAATCAGCAGATTGCACTGTGACAACACAATCTAGGGGTAACTGAGGGGGTCTGTGGCTTTGTTTTTATATTTTCCTAATCCCCAGCCTGAAAAAAAAAACTAGAAATAAACAAGTAAGGGGGGATAAAGTATTTATATACAGGCCGTAATGTAATGTCAGATTGGCAAATAGTGGTATCATACAGGTATGTCTCAGACTTGGAGACCGCATTGGGGGAAACGTAACGCTCCAGAAATATTGATAGGCTATGTATATATACACTGTATATGTATATATACACTGCTCAAAATAGCAAACTGTCCACTTAGGAGGGTGCCGGAGCGGGGTCCCGACAGTCGGGATTCCGACAGGCATTTACCCGACGTCGGGATCCCCACTGTCAAAACACCAACAGCCGGGTTCCTGACGGCCGTCTGCTATTTTCCCTCGTGGGGGTCAGGAACCCCCATAGAGGGAGACTAGAATAGGTGGCTCGCGTGGCGAGTGCAGCGAGCCCGCAAGGGGCTTAGTTGCGCTCACCATGCTGTCTGGGTCCAGCCAGTCGGGATCCCGACATCGGGCTAATGACTGTGGGGATCCCGACTGTCAAACCCCTGTACCACACCCCACTTAGGAAGAAACACTTATTGACAATCAATTTTGCATGCTGTTGTGCAAATGGAATAGACAACAGGTGGAAATTATAGGCAATTAGCAAGACACCCCCAATAAAGGAGTTGTTCTGCAGGTGGTGACCACAAACCACTTCTCAGCTCCTATGTTTTCTGGATGATGTTTTGGTCACGTTTGAAAGCTGGCGGTGCTTTCACTCTAGTGATAGCATGACACGGAGACTATAACCCACACAAGTGGCTCAGGTAGTGCAGCTCATTCAGGATGGCACATCAATGCGCGCTGTGGCAAGAAGGTTTGCTGTGTCTCTCAGCGTCCAGAGCATGGAGGCGCTACCAGGAGACAAGCCAGTACATCAGGAGACATGGAGGAGGTCGTAGGAGGGCAACGGCCCTGCAGCAGGACCGCTATTTCCGCCTTTGTGCAAGGAGGAACAGGAGGAGCAGTGCCAGAGCCCTGCAAAATGACCTCCAGCAGGCCACAAATGTGCATGTGTCTACAGAAACAGACTCCATGAGGGTGGTATGAGGGCCCAACGTCCACAGCCCAACACCGTGCAGGACATTTGGCATTTGCCAGAGAAAACCACAGACTGTCCAGGAGTTGGTGGATGCTTTAGTGCAGGTATGGGAAGAGATCCCTCAGGAAACCATTTGCCACCTCATCCGGAGCATGCCCAGGCATTGTAGGGAGGTCATACAGGCATGTGGAGGCCACACACACACACACACACACACACACACACTACTGGGCCTCATTTTGACTTGTTTTAAGGACATTACATCAAAGTTGGATCAGCCTGTAGTGTGTTTTTCCACTTTAATTTTGAGTGTGACTCCAAATCCAGACCTCCATTGGTTAATAAATTTGATTTCCATTGATAATTGTTGTGTGATTTTGTTGTCAGCATATTCAACTATGTAAAGAACAAAGTATTTAATAAGAATATTTAATTCATTCAGATTTAGGATGTGTTATTTTAGTGTTCCCTTTATTTTTTGGAGTAGTGTAGATCGATATGTGCTGTGTGGGGAGGGACTCGCTCATACAAGTAAGAAAAGGAGCCCTTCATTGGAAACCTCACCATGGGCCTTATTCTAGTTCACTCTTTCTGACCAAATCCTTCTTAGATGGACAAAACCATGTGCATCGCAGGGGGGCAGATGTAAAATGTGCAGAGAGAATTAGATTTGGGTGAGATATTTTGTTTCTGTGCAGGGTAAATACTGGCTGCTTTATTTTTATACTGCAATATAGATCTCAATTTGAAGTAAAACCCCACCCAAATCTAATTCTCTCTGCACAAGTAACATCTGCCCCACCTGCAGTGCACATGGTTTTGTCCATCTAAGAAGGATTTTGTCAGAAAGAGAGTGAACTAGAATAAGGCCCCATGTGTCAGTGGCACTCCGGTATAAACAGTCGGAAGTAGTGTATGCCAACATTTCAAACTCTTTAATTCGTCATCAGGGTATAAAAGATTATGATGACGAATGAAAGAATTTGAAACATTGGCATATATATATATATATATATATATATATAGATAGATAGATAGATAGATAGAGGTGTGGGCGGCACTTACGGATTTCAAAGCAGATAAATATGTGCAAAAAACTTCTTTATTTAATCCGACATGTTTTGGGTAGCGCCCGTCCTCAGGGATCAATAACATACACACTGTGCATGTACTTCCGGGAGCCAAGCCTCATTCTGGATGACACAGTGTGTGGTCTCCATGGAAGATACACACTAAAATAATAATAATTAAAAAAACACGTAATAAAAAAGTGGGTAATATCTGGGCTCCCGGTTTTCTTATGAGACCGCATCCCCTCGCGGGGCTCGCCACACTATATAAAATCAACTCCATGTGTAGTTGGATAGTAGGGTATGAAAAAATGGGGTACATTTAACATGGGAGCCCAGATAATACATAAGTACCAAAAAGTGCATTAAGAGGCTTAATATAAGCCATTTCAGAGGCATCTATCTGCCATTATAGAGTGTATAAAAATCAGTGATTATGTGACATAACATAAAATGAAAAAAAATATGCTGATTAATGAAGGGGCTAGGTCACAATGCTATTTCATTCTATACATATAAAATAGACAATATTAATAAACATATGCACAGTTTATATAAACTATATTCTAGCATTTATGACCTGTGCCTGGATCAGTTGAATGTCAAGGTTGAAAGTATGTCAAGGGGTATTTAGACCATAAATATCAGATGAAACTTTGTAATCCATGTTGTCCGAAACATGTCGGATTAAATAAAGAAGTTTTTTGTAAGAATATATTTTGCTTTGCAATCCATGAGTGCCGCCCACACCCGCATCTATACTACCAAGGCTGTAAGGCTCTATTGGGAAGGCACCAGGTACTTATCAAGTACATTCAACGGTGGAGTGCCGGACATTCTATGTGAGATTTCTCTGCAGATATGTAGCACGGTGTGCGGTCTAAACAGACAAAGCAAATTGGCAATGCTCTAATATATATATATATAAGTGGCTCCCAGTTAGATGAGAGACGCAGATCATGTGCAGAGCTGAGAGGTTCAGTGGGGAAGTATTTTGAGATAAGCAAAGAGATATATGTTGGTTTTAGACAGGTTAATGACTAAATAAGGATAGTTGCATCGGGGGACAGGACATAGAAGCAATTATCAGGGTGGCAGAGAGATATATTTATATAAAATAGCACTACAAGCTGTCCACCGCCGCGGCCCCGATCATCCCATATAATATTTGTTCTTAGAAAAGCACATGAGGAGAGAGGGCCCTGCTAGTGAGAGCTTACACTCTAAAGGGGAGGGTAAGACAGGCAGGGTTTTGGAGATATCAGGATGGTACCTGCTCTTGGTTGATGGGAATATAATTAATTCTGTTTTGGAAATGGTGAGTTTGAGGGGGCCAGAAGACATCCAAGATGAGATGGCAGAGAGGCATTCAGAGACTCAGACCAAAAACACTGGTGACATCTCTGGGGTTGATCGATTTGAGTATCGTCCGCATACAAGTGATCCTGAAATCCGAAAGAGCTGATTAGTTTGCCAAGCAAATGAGCTATAAATTGAGAAAAGCAGAGGACCTAAAACTGAGCCTTGCGGAACTCCGACTGACAGAGGTAGTGAAGAGGAGGTGGAATCAGAAAAGCGAACACTGAAAGAGCGATCAGATACAGTAGGCAAGATGAGAACCAGGAAAGGGCTGAATGATTGAGACCTATGGAGTATAGTGTTTGTATGAGAAGAGTGTGATCAACTGAGAGATGGGACCGTAGTTAGAGAGTTATGCTGTGTACACATGGTGAGATTTGACTATATAGTCAAAATTGCATGCAGATCGCACAGGTTTTTTACCTTGCGATCACGATGCACGCTCCCGGAACAGCACAAATTGAAACCCAGTTAGACAGGGCAGCAATCACTATATATTCCTAATCAAATGTATATTGCATGAATTGTATGTAAATAGTACAGAGTTAGCAAAGATTGCATAGCAATTGAATCTTAAGTTGAATAGCAAGGCAATCTCACCGTGTGTACACACCATTAGGCTCCCATACACTAGTACAATTTGTGCCGATTTCACCGGATCCCGATTGATGGGGCTGAGAAATCAGCCCAAATTGGATGTGTTTGACATCCCCTCTGACCCGATGCGCGGTGCCATCTTACAGATAAGGTCGTATCTTACAGATAGAACCTGCTGCAGGTTTATTCTATTGGATCCGACCCATCAGTGGCACAATGCAGGTTCTTTTTAGCACCTATGATGTGTTGGGTCCGATCCGTAGGTGTGTGCCAGCAGTAAAGCACTGCTGGCACACACATGTTTAGGTAATGGCATGTAAATCTCCTTAGGACAACTCAGGGTAGTGTATGGGGGCCTTTTAGGGTCAGAGTTGTGTGTTTTTTTTCAGAATGGGAGTACCCATGGCATGTTTGAGCAGAGAAGGAAAAAAAACCAGTAGCAAGATAAAGTTTGCAAGTTTTAGTTAAGGTTGAGATAATTAAGGTCACTGAAAATTATAAGGTCACAGGCGGTGACTAGCATCGTATGTTAATATAATTTATTATTTGTTTACTAGCTAAAGTACCCAGGGTTTATCTCTTCATGTTAAGTTATCAATGTGTTTGATGTAACTGACAACATTGAAATAATAATTAGCAGCTTAGCAGCTCTTCCAACACACCCATGAGGTGGCTGCCGTGTGTCGTTTTTGTTTTTGGGGTGTCGCCAGTAGCCCTAATCCCCAGTTTTTCCTTCTGCTCAGTTCTATAATATGACGCCACGTGGGATTTGATGTGGAGCTGCAGCTAATAACTGCCGCATCAGGTTACCCCGTTTATGACCTTACTGAAGGATGCATTGTCTTCTACAGGTTTCTGGAGGTGGTCTCACTTCTTCAGTTTCTTCGATGCAGTTAGGGAAAAACGAATTGAGTCTCCTCCGCTTATTACTTCCATTCTCCTCTTCTATGCGTCTTCTTTTCCTGATTTTTGGAAAAGGTGTGAACTGTCCAACCTCCAGGCAATGTATGAGATGTGGCCTCATTAATGGACGGTTGTATCGGCAGATGGGCATGTCCCCGGTGAAGAGGAACTCCATAGCATTCGCTATAGCAAATACTGCACAGTCTTTTGAGTATGGGTCCTGTTTCTCCACATCCAGGAGTTTGATGTTTTTCAGGGTGTCCTTTGGAATGACAGCCCCATAGAGATCTTTCAGTTGTCTGCTAGCCATGGGGGTAAGCCGCCATGTAGCACTGTCTGCAACTTCTATCCGTCCATTCCGAAAACAAGACATAAAGCAGTGGTGGATATCTAAATTTGGGTGTAATTGTACTGCAAGCCCAGAGACTGCATCAAAGGAGCCATAGGCACCTTTCTTAATAGATTGCAGTCCCTGTACATCAAATTGCTGGCGCAGTATTTGCTGTGCAGCTTCAACAGCGCTTAAAGTCATACCGCGGCCCTCCAGAATCTTACGTCTGTGTTGTTGTGTCAGCCCAAAATGAGGCAGCCACATTTTCTGCGGAGGTTTAGGAGTAACCCGTTTAGGAGTAACCCGTTTAGGAGTAACCCGTTTAGGAGTAACCCGTTTAGGAGTAACCTTGAATTTAAAGAAATTAGAAAATGCGTTTATACAGCGACGCCACATTTTCTGTAAATGTTCCAAGAATTAACTTGAATTTAAAGCAATGAGAAAACACGTGTATACAGCTAGAAAGGGTTATAGCTACTAACACCGCTCACTCTCATCCAATGAGTGATTGTACTGTCCCTAGCAGGGTCTTTTCTTTCACACCTGCTGTGACATCACAAAGGCTGTCTGTGACATCATCAGTGTCACCCTGCCTGCTTTCTACCACTGCATGTAATGATTCATGTGCTTTACAATAAAGTTTATTAAGCAGGAGTAGGTGGGCTACAAATATTGGGCATTGCTCACCAGAAGGTGGGCATAGTCACTAATTATTCTAAAGGTGGTCATACACTCGCAGATTTATCTGCAGATCTGTCTGGTTGGAACAAAAACATGGTTATGGATGAGAGCAAATGACAGTTGACCATTTGCTTGGAAATGCTGGAAAACTGACAAACTGTCACTCATCCATAACCATGATTTTGTTCCAACCAGCCAGATCTGAAGATAAATCTTACTAGTGTATGGGCACATTAAGAGACATTTGGTAGGAGGGCTGAGATATATGAACAAGAGCGTGGAACAATAAAAGAAGGTGGGGGGGGGGGACTAAAAGTAAAATGAGACATTGGGAGACAAAGAGGAGAAATAGAAGAGTGATAAACATGTTGGCCAATGATATTCAGCAAGTTGTCCTCCAGCTGCTGGAGAACTACACATCCCAGCATGTTCTGCCAAAGATATGCTATATGGGCATTTAATACTCTTGCTGGCCATGCTGGGATGTGTGGTTCCACAAAATCTGGCTTGTCACATGTTGCTGAATACCTTTGATGTGGGCCAAACCAGATACAAAGTCAAAATTATTATAATAAAAATTCCCAAGTCACAATCAGGTGCTCGGCCTTGTTTCTACATTGAAATGTTGATTATACAAATCCTAAAATAATACAAACTTGATAAATATAGAGCTATAAAATTACCATAAATGAAATTTATGTCTGTCAGTCAATTTTCCTCAAAGAAACTGAAAATACGAAAATCCAATGGTTCATGATGTAGTATGTCCGCTGTACAGTAACACCCTTACGTGTAGGAAATCCAAGACGGGTGCTGGGATAGATGTAGGCGTCCACTCCACCATATGTAGGGGAGAACATTAGCGTATCCAACTCACAATTGGTGATGTAATGAAGCCTATAAATGTATGTATAGTTGCCAATCTTCCTCCATATGCAACAGGGCTGCAAACTGGGACATCACCATCGCTAGCCGATATCCCCTATTGCTGATCATAACAAACTCACACAACATAGTGCACGAGCAGGCACATAGCGGCTTCTTTGTGATACTTACAGGTATTTTCCCTTCTGGGTGGTAATATTACTGTCTCCCATAGAGTCTATAGCATGCAAGCAACGAGTAACTGCTGCAGTGATAAACACTTCATTTATTAACACATAAAATACAGACTGATTGGGAACCAAACCTACATGGAGGATAACAAATAAGATGCATGTAACCTGAACAGCGGTTATTTCTGTGTCATTCATCCCTACTCAGCAGATTGCACTGCGACAACACAATCTAGGGGTAACTGGGGTCTGTGGCTTTGTTTTTATATTTTCCTAATCCCCAGTATTTATATACAGGCCGTAATGTAATGTCAGATTGGCAAATAGTCGTATCATACAGGTATGTCTCAGACTTGGAGACAGCATTGGGGGAAACGTAATGCTCCAGAAATATTGATATCCCACATTAGGCTATGTATATATGGAATCGGTACATCTATCAGAATGAACTTAGGTCTACAGTCATTAGGTTGACCCCACTAGGTCGACTGGCAGGAAGGTCGACCTGATTTAAGGTCGACATGGGCCAAGGTCGACATGACTTAAGGTTGAATTTGCATAAAGGTCGACATGAGGAAGGTCGACTGGTCATAAGGTCGACATGGGTTTTTCACTGTTTTTTGATCCGAATGTCGACATGGACACAGTTGGCAATGAGAATCGGACCCTCGCATCGCTCGCGAAGCTTCGGGCATGGTGGCTCGCTTTGCTCGCCACAGCTTTAATAACCTCCTCCACGCCCTAGTGGATGGTAGGGCATGAAATACCGCCTGTCGGCACATGTCGGCTCAAAAAAAAACAGTGAAAAACCCCATGTCGACCTTATGACCAGTCGACATTCCTCATGTCGACCTTTATGCACAGGCGTGATTTCTATGATCCCAGAAATGGGAGTGTTGCTTATTGGTCAAGCATAAAAAGTTCAAGGGCCAGATGCACTAAGCTTCAAAAGTGATAAAATGGAGAATGATAAACAGCCAGCCAATCAGCTCCTGCCTGCCATGTTACAGGCTGTGTTTGAAAAAAAATGTCAGGCAGGAGCTGATTGGTTGGTTGTTTATCACTCTCCATTTGATCTCTTTTGAAGCTAAGTGCATCTGGCCCCAAAGCTTTTTGGCACTTCATATTATATTCCAAAGCTCAATGGGTTCGTGATCCACCGTTTTTCCAGCTTTAATAACTTGATAAATGATCTGAAGTTTAATTGAGTTTTCAGTGAAGCCTGTTAGAGAAGATTGTATTGTAGGCTCCAATAGAACATCATGACGTGTACTACTCTGTACAGCACTGGGTAATATGGTACAGTTACAGTATATCAACTATAACATTAATAATAAACCCATTTTATTTCGTCTTCACCAGTGAGAGAGTCAGATGAGCCCCTCAGAATCCAATGGTTACTGTATAGATGGTAGACAATATCTAGGTCAACCACTAATGGCATACATGCCGACTTTGGCATACTCCTTTCCGGGAGAAGCCCGGAGAGGAGTGAAAGGGGGTGGGTCGAGGCTTCGTTTTGGGGGCGGGGCACGGGTGATGTCATCAAGCCCCGCCCCCATGACAGGCTGAAGCCTCAATTTGCGGGTCCGTGGGTGGGGGGAGGGGCTAAAAATGCCGCGAAATGCCGCAAATTGCGTCATTTAGCCCCGCCCCTTCCCCGCGGACCCGCAAAAGTAATAGTTTTTAGACCGCGGGGAGAGGGGGAGCCGGGGCTGTAGGGAAATGCGGGAGACTTGCCCCCCTTCCCGGGGGACCGGGAGGGGGACCCAATTTGCGGGACCCTCCCGGCCATTCCGGGAGGGTAGGCAAGTATGACTAATGGTCATCAGTGACTAGGTCGACACCTAAAAATGGCCGACATACTTTAGGTCAACCTTGACATAAGGTCGACACAAACTTTAGGTCAACATGGTCGACATGGATAAGGTTGACATGAGTTTTTCACGTGTTTTTGGGTGACCTGTGTCGACATGGACACCGTATAAGTGTACCACGTCCCATTGCAAAGCTCGCTGTGCACGCCATGCTTTGGGTACAGTGCCACGCTACATGCACCCTACTGGCATATTCTCACTCTATGCCCGCTTGGACAGTAAAGTATGAAAAAACACCTTTAAAAAAACAAAATGTGACCATGTCTATGTCAACCTTAAGCCTGTGTTGACCTTCTGGCGATGTCAACCTAAGGTTTGTGTTGACCATTCTTAAGTGCCGACCTAGTCACTGCGACCATTAGTGGCTGACCCAGTGACTGTCGACCTAGGCATTGTCGACCCAGGGACCGCATACCAATGCAACTGGGTTAATACTATTGTGTGTGAAGGATGCGATGTTTGTTGCTAGGGAATTATAACGCTGGTAACGGCACCCGATTGTGCACAATAATATGGTTACTTTTTCCTAGGTGGTCCTGCAGTCATAGGGTAGACAGCACAAATGCCGACATGCATTGGGTCAACCTCTGAAGGTTGACATGCATCAAGGTCGACATGTCTGAAGATCGGCATGTGGTTGGTTGGCAGGGTCATTAGGTCGAAACATGCATTAGGTCGACATGGGCAAGGTTGACAGTCAAAAGGTCGACAGGGTTTTTTTTCACTTTTTTTGTCCCTAATGTAATGTTAACGAATGTCAACACAGTCGACATGGGCACCGGAATGTAGCACTGCGTCCCCTCGCATGGCTCGGCATGCTGCGCTCGGCACACTATTTTATTCTCCATCCACACCCTAGTGGATGGTAGAGCATGAAATACCGCCTGTCGGCACATGTCGGCTCAACAAAGAAAAAGTGAAAAAAAGCTTATGAATGTCGACCTAGCCCATGTCGACCTAACCCCTGGTCAACCTTCAGACATTTTAACCTTGCTGCATTTCGACCTTTAGTGGTTGACCCAATGCATGTTGACCTTAGTGCTGTCGACCTAAGGAATGTATACCAGCTTGGACTAGGTATTCCAGTATTGCTTGTCTGTATAGATGGCACAGCAGAGCAAAGGTAGGCAATCTGTGGCCGCCACACTCTAGTGGAACTACAAGTCACAGAATGAAGTGCTAGGCCCTCTCCACCATATTACGGCTAAGTTTCAACTAAGCAGGTCATTGTTATAACCCTTCCAAAACTGCTGATAGCAATAGCTGCTAATCGATGTTATGCATCCACAGCTAGAACTAACAATTAAAAAATGTATATAGATATATCTATATATAGATATATATCTATAAATATCTATCTATATATGTCAACGTGTGTTTGTAAGCCCTGGGAGCATATCATCGATCAAGATCGATTTTAATCGTCTGAAATCGACCTTTAGTAAATATACCACTTGTAGCTCAGAAACAGCTGTGAAGCCAGGACTACTGTACTGTGGGGATATTTGGTGCATGGACAATGCTGCACATTCCTGGCAGCGTGCATCTGCTGCCCCCTGGTGGCTGCTTGACATATCCTCCCAATAGTCAGCATCTCCTCTTCGTGAACAGTGACAGGGCGCAGATGTCGTCAATAGCTGTCTGCCAGGCAGGCGCGTCGCACGGGTGTGACGTCGTCTCGGGTTCTGTCTATCTCCTTTGAGAGAGCAGTGTGGAGGGACTAGTCGCAGACCACAACATGGGTAAGAAAGGAAAGAAGGAAAAGAAGGTGAAGGGGGCAGAGAAGACAGCTGCTAAGATGGAAAAGAAAGTCTCCAAGAGATCCAAGAAGGATGAGGTGAGGTCCATGCTGGGTGTATGTACCCAGCAGGCAGCCCAGGGCACCAGCAACACGTGTTCAACAACTTCAATATAATATAGATAATGTAGAGATAGATCCTTGGTCTTGATCAGGCACATGCTTTCCTAAGTACATATACGGAAGAAGATGGTGTTATATAGAGGGGACCAACATTACTGATGTATGGAGCATACAATATCTCTGACATAATCAGTACCAAGTGCAGTGCAGCCCTAGCTGGGTACATGAGTAGCAGAGACACGAGTGCGAGGGGTAGATGGTGGACAACCATCGGGAAGTCTACTGTCAGTCAGAAGACCAAACCTTACATTAGATTATGCTCTAACCCTGGCATTGCCCATAGTAGGGGTAGGCAATCTGTGGCACTCCAGCTGCTGTGGAACTACACATCCCAGCATTCTCCGCCACAGTTTGGCCGTTAGTGCATGCTAAAACTGTGTAAGGGCATGCTGGGATGTATAGTTTCCACAGCAGCTGGAGTGCTGCAGACATTGTAATACTCTTGGGTTATTGTATCCATGGCAATCTGAGCAGAGATTTCAGTCTGTTTTCAGTCCCTGTAGAGCAGGCATGTCCAAACTATGGGCCTCCAACTGTTGTGAAACTACAAGTCCCATCATGCTTTGCCACAGTTTTGCTACTAGGGAATGCTAAAACTATGGCAAGGCATGCTGGTATGTGTAGTGTCACAGTATCGCAGTGGTGCAAATAGGAAAAATGTCTTAGTGGTACTGTGTCGGAAAATGGGCGTGGTCATATGACACGAGGGGGGGCAGCTACATGACAAAACCTTAAAACATAATGACATTTCAGATATAACAGTGTCAGATATAATTTACCCCCACAGTGCCACCCATATGGCCCCACAGTGCCAGGTATGCCCCCCACACTGCCAGGTATGCCCACACAGTGCCACCATATGCCCCCACAGTGCCAGACAGTACCATATATGCCCCCCCCCCCCAGTGCCAGACAGTACCAGATATGCCCCCCACAGTGCCACCCGTATGCCCCCACAGTGCCAGGTATGCCCCCACAGTGCCACCCATATACCCCCAGTGCCACCCATATGCCCCCACAGTGCCAGACATTACCAGATATGCCCCCACAGTGCCAGACAGTACAGGTATGCCCCCCACAGTGCCACGCATGCCCCCCACAGTGCCACACATGCCCCCCACAGTGCCACACATGCCCCCCACAGTGCCACACATGCCCCCCACAGTGCCAGATATGCCCCCACAGTGCCAGATATGCCCCCACAGTGCCACCCATATGCGTATGTTTTGTGAGGATGATGAGTTAGACGCTCCTAGTTGTGCTGTGTTTTTATTTAATAAGCAATCATCTGTATGCCCTCAAATATAGACCCAAAAGTGGATTTTCAAGTAGCACATTGGTTAATGGGAAGTAGGTTGGCACTGGTGTGAATTAGGTCAACCACAGGCAGGTCGACATTGGAAAGGTTGATAGTCAAAAGGTCGACGTGTCTTTTTTTGTTCCGAATGTCGACACAGTGAACTTGGACACCGTATTGGTGCACCACGTTCCCTCGCATAGCCAGAGGTGATCGCAGACACCGCACACATGGCCGAATGAATTGTTTAGAAATAGCTTGGTGAACTGTTTGTCTGCGCCAGAGTAGCGCGTCATAGCTGCTGTTTGCTTTAGTAACGGCATTGAAGGACCTGTGTTGGGGTCCATTGTGACCAAGGTTGGGTCATGAGTGGTCTCGTCAGCTTCCTCTCGATTTCGCAAATACATATACAACATCCTTGGTTGTTTTGGTGGCCATCCCGATGTACCCAGCTGCGGAGAAGGGAAATAATAATTAGCAGCTCTTCCAACACACCCATGAGGTGGCTGCTGTGTGTCGTTTTTGTTTTTGGGGTGTCGCCAGTAGCCCTAATCCCCAGTTTTTCCTTCTGCTCAGTTCTATGATATGACGCCACGTGGTATATGAGCTGGAGCTGCAGCTAATAACTGCCGCATCAGGTTACCCTGTTTATTACCTCCTTACTGAATGACGCATCTTCATCTACAGGTTTTTGGAGGTGGTCTCACTTTTTCAGTTTCTTCGATGTGTTAGTAAAAGCCGGATTATTACTTCCATACTCTTCTTGGCGTCTTCTTTTCCCGATTTTTGGAAAAGGTGTGAACTCTCCATCCTCCAGGCACTGTATGAGATGTGGCCTCATTAATGGACGGTTGTATCTGCAGATGGGCATGTCTCCGGTGAAGAGGAGCTCCACAGCATTCGCTATAGCAAATACTCCACAATCAAATGAGTATGGGTCCTGTTTCTCCACATTCAGGAGTTTGATGTTTTTCAGGGTGTCCTTTGGAACGACAGCCCCATAGAGATCTTTCAGTTGTCTGCTAGCCATGGGGGTAAGCCGCCATGTAGCACTGTCTGCAACTTCTATCCGTCCATTCCGAAAACAAGACATAAAGCAGTGGCGGATATCTGTATTTGGGTGTAATTGTACTGCAAGCCCAGAGACGGCATCAAAGGAGCCATACGCACCTTTCATAAAAGGTTGCAGTCCCTGTACATTAAATTTCTGGCGCAGTATTTGCTGTGCAGCTTCAATAGCGCTGCCGGTCAAACGGCAGCCCTGCAGAATTCTACGTCTTTGTTGTTGTGTCAGCCCAAAATGAGACAGCCACATTTTCCGTGGAGGTTTAGGAGTAACCGGTTTAGGAGTAACCTTGAATTTGAAGAAATGAGAAAATGCGTTTATACAGCGACGCCACATTTTCTGTAAAGTTCCAAGAATTAACTTGAATTTAAAGCAATGAGAAAACACGTGTATACAGCTACAACAGGTTATAGCTACCAACACCGCTCACTCTCATCCAATGAGTGATTGTCCTGTCCCAAGCAGGGTCTTTTCTTTCACACCTGCTGTGACATCACAAGGCTGTCTGTGACATCATCAGTGTCACCCTGCCTGCTTTCTACCACTGCATGTAATGATTCATGTGCTTTACAATAAAGTTTATTAACCAGGGGTAGGTGGGCTACAAATATTGGGCATTGCTCACCAGAAGGTGGGCATAGTCACTTATTATTCTAAAGGTGGCCATACACACGCAGAGTTATCTGCAGATCTGTCTGGTTGGAACAAAAACATGGTTATGGATGAGAGCAAATGACAGTTGACCATTTGCTTGGAAATGCTGGAAAACTGACAAACTGTCACTTATCAATAACCATGATTTTGTTCCAACCAGCCATATCTGAAGATATATCTTACTAGTGTATGGGCACATAAAGAGACATTTGGTAGGAGGGCTGAGATATATGAACAAGAGCGTTGAACAATAAAAGAAGGTGGGGGGGGGGGGGGACTAAAAGTAAAATTAGACATTGAGAGATAAAGAGGAGAAATAGAAGAGTGATAAACATGTTGGCCAATGATATTCAGCAGGTTGTCCTCCAGCTGCTGGAGAATTACACATCCCAGCATGTTCTGCCAAAGATATGCTATATGGGCATGTAATACTCTTGCTGGCCATGCTGGGATGTGTGGTTCCACAAAATCTGGCTTGTCACATGTTGTTGAATACCTTTTGATGTGGGCCAAACCAGATACAAAGTCAAAATTATTATAATAAAAATTCCCAAGTCACAATCAGGTGCTCGGCCTTGTTTCTACATTGAAATGTTGATTATGCAAATCCTAAAATAATACAAACTTGATAAATATAGAGCTATAAAATTACCATAAATGGAATTTATGTCTGTCAGTCAATTCTCCTCAAAGAAACAGAAAATAGAAAAATCCAATGGTTCATGATGTAGTATGTCCGCTGTACAGTAACACCCTTACGTGTAGGAAATCCAAGACGGGTGCTGGGATAGATGTAGGCGTCCACTCCACCATATGTAGGGGAGAACATTAGCGTAACCAACTCACCATTGGTGATGTAATGAAGCCTATAAATGTATGTATAGTTGCCAATCTTCCTCCATATGCAACAGGGCTGCAAACTGGGACATCACCATCGCTAGCCGATATCCCCTATTGCTGGTCATAACAAACTTACACAACATAGTGCACGAGCAGGCACATAGCGGCTTCTTTGTAATACTTGCAGGTATCTTCCCCTCTGGGTGGTAATATTACTGTCTCCCATAGGGTCTATAGCATGCAAGCAAAGAGTAACTGCCGCAGTGATAAACACTTCATTTATTAACACATAAAATACAGACTGATTGGGAACCAAACATACATGGAGGATAATAAATAACATGCATGTAACCTGAACAGCGGTTTGTTTTCCTCATCCCCAGGATGAAAAAAACTAGAATTAAACAAGTAAGGGGGGGGGGGGGGGGGGTAAAGTATTTATATACAGGCCGTAATGTAATGTAAGATTGGCAAATAGTGGTATCATACAGGTATGTCTCAGACTTGGAGACCCCATTGGGGGAAACGTAACGCTCCAGAAATATTGATAGGCTATGTATATATACACTGTATATGTATATATACACTGCTCAAAAAAGCAAACTGTCCACTTAGGAGGGTGCCGGACGGGGTCCCGACAGTCGGGATCCCGACAGGCATTTACCCGACGTCGGGTTCCCGACTGTCAAAACACCAACAGCCGGGTTCCTGACGGCCGTCTGCTATTTTCCCTCGTGGGGGTCAGGAACCCCCATAGAGGGAGACTAGAATAGGTGGCTCGCGTGGCGAGTGCAGCGAGCCCGCAAGGGGCTTAGTTGCGCTCACCATGCTGTCTGGGTCCGGCCAGTCGAGATCCCGACATCGGGCTAATGACTGTGGGGATCCTGACTGTCAAACCCCTGTACCACACCCCACTTAGGAAGAAACACTTATTGACAATCAATTTTGCATGCTGTTGTGCAAATGGAATAGACAACAAGTGGAAATTATAGGCAATTAGCAAGACACCCCCAATAAAGGAGTTGTTCTGCAGGTGGTGACCACAAACCACTCAGCTCCTATGTTTTCTGGATGATGTTTTGGTCACGTTTGAAAGCTGGCGGTGCTTTCACTCTAGTGATAGCATGACACGGAGACTATAACCTACACAAGTGGCTCAGGTAGTGCAGCTCATTCAGGATGGCACATCAATGCGCGCTGTGGCAAGAAGGTTTGCTGTGTCTGTCAGCGTCCAGCGCATGGAGGCGCTACCAGGAGACAAGCCAGTACATCAGGAGACATGGAGGAGGCTGTAGGAAGGCAACGGCCCTGCAGCAGGACCGCTACTTCCGCCTTTGTGCAAGGAGGAACAGGAGGAGCAGTGCCAGAGCCCTGCAAAATGACCTCCAGCAGGCCACAAATGTGCATGTGTCTACAGAAACAGACTCCATGAGGGTGGTATGAGGGCCCAACGTCCACAGCCCAACACCGTGCAGGACATTTGGCATTTGCCAGAGAAAACCACAGACTGTCCAGGAGTTGGTGGATGCTTTAGTGCAGGTATGGGAAGAGATCCCTCAGGAAACCATTTGCCACCTCATCCGGAGCATGCCCAGGCATTGTAGGGAGGTCATACAGGCATGTGGAGGCCACACACACTACTGGGCCTCATTTTGACTTGTTTTAAGGACATTACATCAAAGTTGGATCAGCCTGTAGTGTGTTTTTCCACTTTAATTTTGAGTGTGACTCCAAATCCAGACCTCCATGGGTTAATAAATTTGATTTCCATTGATAATTGTTGTGTGATTTTGTTGTCAGCATATTCAACTATGTAAAGAACAAAGTATTTAATAAGAATATTTAATTCATTCAGATTTAGGATGTGTTATTTTAGTGTTCCCTTTATTTTTTTGAGTAGTGTAGATCGATATGTGCTGTGTGGGGAGGGACTCGCTCGTACAAGTAAGAAAAGGTGCCCTTCATTGGAAACCTCACCATGGGCCTTATTCTAGTTCACTCTTTCTGACCAAATCCTTCTTAGATGGACAAAACCATGTGCATCGCAGGGGGGGCAGATGTAAAATGTGCAGAGAGAATTAGATTTGGGTGAGATATTTTGTTTCTGTGCAGGGTAAATACTGGCTGCTTTATTTTTATACTGCAATATAGATCTCACTTTGAAGTAAAACCCCACCCAAATCTAATTCTCTCTGCACAAGTAACATCTGCCCCACCTGCAGTGCACATGGTTTTGTCCATCTAAGAAGGATTTTGTCAGAAAGAGAGTGAACTAGAATAAGGCCCCATGTGTCAGTGGCACTCCGGTATAAACAGTCGGAAGTAGTGTATGCCAACATTTCAAACTCTTTAATTCGTCATCAGGGTATAAAAGATTATGATGACGAATGAAAGAATTTGAAACATTGGCATATATATATAGATAGATAGATAGAGGTGTGGGCGGCACTCACGGATTTCAAAGCAGATAAATATGTGCAAAAAACTTCTTTATTTAATCCGACGTGTTTTGGGTAGCGCCCGTCCTCAGGGATCAATAACATACACACTGTGCATGTACTTCCGGGAGCCAAGCCTCATTCTGGATGACACAGTGTGTGGTCTCCATGGAAGATACACACTAAAATAATAATAAAAAAAAAACATAATAAAAAAGTGGGTAATATCTGGGCTCCCGGTTTTCTTATGAGACCGCATCCCCTCGCGGGGCTCGCCACACTATATAAAATCAACTCCATGTGTAGTTGGATAGTAGGGTATGAAAAAATTGGGGTACATTTAACATGGGAGTCCAGATAATACATAAGTACCAAAAAGTGCATTAAGAGGCTTAATATAAGCCATTTCAGAGGCATCTATCTGCCATTATAGAGTGTATAAAAATCAGTGATTATGTGACATAACATAAAATGAAAAAAATATGCTGATTAATGAAGGGGCTAGGTCACAATGCTATTTCATTCTATACATATAAAATAGACAATATTAATAAACATATGCACAGCTTATATAAACTATATTCTAGCATTTATGACCTGTGCCTGGATCAGTTGAATGTCAAGGTTGAAAGTATGTCAAGGGGTATTTAGACAATAAATATCAGATGAAACTTTGTAATCCATGTTGTCCGAAACATGTCGGATTAAATAAAGAAGTTTTTTGTAAGAATATATTTTGCTTTGCAATCCGTGAGTGCCGCCCACACTCGTATCTATACTACCAAGGCTGTAAGGCTCTATTGGGAAGGCACCAGGTACTTATCAAGCACATTCAAGGGTGGAGTGCCGGACATTCTATGTGAGATTTCTCTGCAGATATGTAGCACGGTGTGCGGTCTAAACAGACAAAGCAAATTGGCAATGCTCTAATATATATATATATTTATATATAAGTGGCTCCCAGTTAGATGAGAGACGCAGATCATGTGCAGAGCTGAGAGGTTCAGTGGGGAAGTATTTTGAGATAAGCAAAGAGATATATGTTGGTTTTAGACAGGTTAATGACTAAATAAGGATAGTTGCATCAGGGGACAGGACATAGAAGCAATTATCAGGGTGGCAGAGAGATATATTTATATAAAATAGCACTACAAGCTGTCCACCGCCGCAGCCCCGATCATTCCATATAATATTTGTTCTTCGAAAAGCACATGAGGAGAGAGGGCCCTGCTAGTGAGAGCTTACACTCTAAAGGGGAGGGTAAGACAGGCAGGGTTTTGGAGATATCAGGATGGTACCTGCTCTTGGTTGATGGGAATATAATTAATTCTGTTTTGGAAATGGTGAGTTTGAGGGGGCCAGAAGACATCCAAGATGAGATGGCAGAGAGGCATTCAGAGACTCAGACCAAAAACACTGGTGACATCTCTGGGGTTGATCGATTTGAGTATTGTCCGCATACAAGTGATCCTGAAATCCGAAAGAGCTGATTAGTTTGCTAAGCAAATGAGCTATAAATTGAGAAAAGCAGAGGACCTAAAACTGAGCCTTGCGGAACTCCGACTGACAGAGGTAGTGAAGAGGAGGTGGAATCAGAAAAGCGAACACTGAAAGAGCGATCAGATACAGTAGGCAAGATGAGAACCAGGAAAGGGCTGAATGATTGAGACCTATGGAGTATAGTGTTTGTATGAGAAGAGTGTGATCAACTGAGAGATGGGACCGTAGTTAGAGAGTTATGCTGTGTACACACGGTGAGATTTGACTATATAGTCAAAATCGCATGCAGATCGCACAGGTTTTTTACCTTGCGATCACGATGCACGCTCCCGGAACAGCACAAATTGAAACCCAGTTAGACAGGGCAGCAATCACTATATATTCCTAATCAAATGTATATTGCATGAATTGTATGTACAGTAAATAGTACAGAGTTAGCAAAGATTGCATAGCAATTGAATCTTAAGTTGAATAGCAAGGCAATCTCACCGTGTGTACACACCATTAGGCTCCCATACACTAGTACAATTTGTGCAGATTTCACCGGATCCCGATTGATGGGGCTGAGAAATCAGCCCAAATTGGATGTGTTTGACATCCCCTCTGACCCGATGCGCGGTGCCATCTTACAGATAAGGTCGTATCTTACAGATAGAACCTGCTGCAGGTTTAGTCTATTGGATCCGACCCATCAGTGGCACAATGCAGGTTCTTTTTAGCACCTATGATGTGTTGGGTCCGATCCGTAGGTGTGTGCCAGCAGTAAAGCACTGCTGGCACACACATGTTTAGGTAATGGCATGTAAATCTCCTTAGGACAACTCAGGGTAGTGTATGGGGGCCTTTTAGGGTCAGAGTTGTGTTTTTTTTTTCCAGAATGGGAGTACCCACGGCATGTTTGAGCAGAAAAAGAAAAAAACCAGTAGCAAGATAAAGTTTGCAAGTTTTGGTTAAGGTTGAGATAATTAAGGTCACTGAAAATTATAAGGTCACAGGCGGTGACTAGCATCGTATGTTTATATAATTTATTATTTGTTTACTAGCTAAAGTACCCAGGGTTTATCTCTTCATGTTAAGTTATCAATGTGTTTGATGTAACTGACAACATTGAAATAATAATTAGCAGCTTAGCAGCTCTTCCAACACACCCATGAGGTGGCTGCCGTGTGTCGTTTTTGTTTTTGGGGTGTCGCCAGTAGCCCTAATCCCCAGTTTTTCCTTCTGCTCAGTTCTATAATATGACGCCACGTGGGATTTGATGTGGAGCTGCAGCTAATAACTGCCGCATCAGGTTACCCCGTTTATGACCTTACTGAAGGATGCATTCTCTTCTACAGGTTTCTGGAGGTGGTCTCACTTCTTCAGTTTCTTCGATGCAGTTAGGGAAAGACGAATTGAGTCTCCTCCGCTTATTACTTCCATTCTCCTCTTCTATGCGTCTTCTTTTCCTGATTTTTGGAAAAGGTGTGAACTGTCCAACCTCCAGGCAATGTATGAGATGTGGCCTCATTAATGGACGGTTGTATCTGCAGATGGGCATGTCCCCGGTGAAGAGGAACTCCACAGCATTCGCTATAGCAAATACTGCACAGTCTTTTGAGTATGGGTTCTGTTTCTCCACATCCAGGAGTTTGATGTTTTTCAGGGTGTCCTTTGGAACGACAGCCCCATAGAGATCTTTCAGTTGTCTGCTAGCCATGGGGGTAAGCCGCCATGTAGCACTGTCTGCAACTTCTATCCGTCCATTCCGAAAACAAGACATAAAGCAGTGGTGGATATCTATATTTGGGTGTAATTGTACTGCAAGCCCAGAGACTGCATCAAAGGAGCCATAGGCACCTTTCTTAATAGGTTGCAGTCCCTGTACATCAAATTGCTGGCGCAGTATTTGCTGTGCAGCTTCAACAGCGCTTAAAGTCATACCGCGGCCCTCCAGAATCTTACGTCTGTGTTGTTGTGTCAGCCCAAAATGAGGCAGCCACATTTTCCGCGGAGGTTTAGGAGTAACCCGTTTAGGAGTAACCCGTTTAGGAGTAACCCGTTTAGGAGTAACCTTGAATTTAAAGAAATTAGAAAATGCGTTTATACAGCGACGCCACATTTTCTGTAAATGTTCCAAGAATTAACTTGAATTTAAAGCAATGAGAAAACACGTGTATACAGCTAGAAAGGGTTATAGCTACTAACACCGCTCACTCTCATCCAATGAGTGATTGTACTGTCCCTAGCAGGGTCTTTTCTTTCACACCTGCTGTGACATCACAAAGGCTGTCTGTGACATCACAAAGGCTGTCTGTGACATCATCAGTGTCACCCTGCCTAAAAAAATACATTACTGATGTATGGAGCATACAATATCTCTGACATAATCAGTACCAAGTGCAGTGCAGCCCTAGCTGGGTACATGAGTAGCAGAGACACGAGTGCGAGGGGTAGATGTGGACAACCATCGGGAAGTCTACTGTCAGTCAGAAAACCAAACCTTACATTAGATTATGCTCTAACCCTGGCATTGCCCATAGTAGGGGTAGGCAATCTGTGGCACTCCAGCTGCTGTGGAACTACACATCCCAGCATTCTCCACCACAGTTTGGCCGTTAGTGCATGCTAAAACTGTGTAAGGGCATGCTGGGATGAATAGTTTCCACAGCAGCTGGAGTGCTGCAGACGTTGTAATACTCTTGGGTTATTGTATCCATGGCAATCTGAGCAGAGATTTCAGTCTGTTTTCAGTCCCTGTAGAGCAGGCATGTCCAAACTATGGCCCTCCAACTGTTGTGAAACTACAAGTCCCATCATGCTTTGCCACAGTTTTGCTACTAGGGAATGCTAAAACTATGGCAAGGCATGCTGGTATGTGTAGTGTCACAGTATCGCAGTGGTGCAAATAGAAAAAATGTCTTAGTGGTACTGTGTCGGAAAATAGGCGTGGTAATATGACACGAGGGGGGGCGGCTACATGACAAAACTTTAAAACATAATGACATTTCAGATATAACAGTGTCAGATATAATTTACCCAACAGTGCCACCCATATGCCCCCACAGTGCCAGGTATGCCCCCCACACTGCCAGGTATGCCCACACAGTGCCACCCATATGCCCCCACAGTGCCAGACAGTACCAGATATGCCCCCCCACAGTGCCAGATATGCCCCCACAGTGCCACCCATATGCCCCCACAGTGCCAGACAGTGCTGGGGATGCCCCCACTGTGCCAGATATGCCCACACAGTGCCACCCATATACCCCCAGTGCCACCCATATGCCCCCACAGTGCCAGACATTACCAGATATGCCCCCACAGTGCCAGACAGTACAGGTATGCCCCCCACAGTGCCACGCATGCCCCCACAGTGCCACGCATGCCCCCCCACAGTGCCACGCATGCCCCCCCACAGTGCCACGCATGCCCCCCCCACAGTGCCACGCATGCCCCCCACAGTGCCAGATATGCCCCCACAGTGCCAGATATGCCCCCACAGTGCCAGATATGCCCCCACAGTGCCAGATATGCCCCCACAGTGCCACCCATATGCGTATGTTATGTGAGGATGATGAGTTAGATGCTCCTAGTTGTGCTGTGTTTTTATTTAATAAGCAATCATCTGTATGCCCTCAAATATAGACCCAAAAGTGGATTTTCAAGTAGCACATTGGTTAATGGGAAGTAGGTTGGCACTGGTGTGAATTAGGTCAACCACAGGCAGGTCGACATTGGAAAGGTTGATAGTCAAAAGGTCGACGTGTCTTTTTTTGTTCCGAATGTGGACACAGTGAACTTGGACACCGTATTGGTGCACCACGTTCCCTCGCATAGCCAGAGGTGATCGCAGACGCCGCACACATGGCCGAATGAATTGTTTAGAAATAGCTTGGTGAACTGTTTGTCTGCGCCAGAGTAGCGCGTCATAGCTGCTGTTTGCTTTAGTAACGGCATTGAAGGGCCTGTCTTGGGGTCCATTGTGACCAAGGTTGGGTCATGAGTGGTCTCGTCAGCTTCCTCTCGATTTCGCAAATACATATACAACATCCTTGGTTGTTTTGGTGGCCATCCCGATGTACCCAGTTGCGGAGAAGGGAAATAATAATTAGCAGCTCTTCCAACACACCCATGAGGTGGCTGCCGTGTGTCGTTTTTGTTTTTGGGGTGTCGCCAGTAGCCCTAATCCCCAGTTTTTCCTTCTGCTCAGTTCTATGATATGACGCCACGTGGTATATGAGCTGGAGCTGCAGCTAATAACTGCCGCATCAGGTTACCCTGTTTATTACCTCCTTACTGAATGACGCATCTTCATCTACAGGTTTTTGGAGGTGGTCTCACTTTTTCAGTTTCTTCGATGTGTTAGTAAAAGCCGGATTATTACTTCCATACTCTTCTTGGCGTCTTCTTTTCCTGATTTTTGGAAAAGGTGTGAACTCTCCATCCTCCAGGCACTGTATGAGATGTGGCCTCATTAATGGACGGTTGTATCTGCAGATGGGCATGTCTCCGGTGAAGAGGAGCTCCACAGCATTCGCTATAGCAAATACTCCACAATCAAATGAGTATGGGTCCTGTTTCTCCACATTCAGGAGTTTGATGTTTTTCAGGGTGTCCTTTGGAACGACAGCCCCATAGAGATCTTTCAGTTGTCTGCTAGCCATGGGGGTAAGCCGCCATGTAGCACTGTCTGCAACTTCTATCCGTCCATTCCGAAAACAAGACATAAAGCAGTGGCGGATATCTGTATTTGGGTGTAATTGTACTGCAAGCCCAGAGACGGCATCAAAGGAGCCATACGCACCTTTCATAAAAGGTTGCAGTCCCTGTACATTAAATTTCTGGCGCAGTATTTGCTGTGCAGCTTCAATAGCGCTGCCGGTCAAACGGCAGCCCTGCAGAATTCTACGTCTTTGTTGTTGTGTCAGCCCAAAATGAGACAGCCACATTTTCCGTGGAGGTTTAGGAGTAACCGGTTTAGGAGTAACCTTGAATTTAAAGAAATTAGAAAATGCGTTTATACAGCGACGCCACATTTTCTGTAAATGTTCCAAGAATAACTTGAATTTAAAGCAATGAGAAAACACGTGTATACAGCTAAAACAGGTTATAGCTACCAACACCGCTCACTCTCATCCAATGAGTGATTGTCCTGTCCCAAGCAGGGTCTTTTCTTTCACACCTGCTGTGACATCACAAAGGCTGTCTGTGACATCATCAGTGTCACCCTGCCTGCTTTCTATCACTGCATGTAATGATTCATGTGCTTTACAATAAAGTTTATTAACCAGGGGTAGGTGGGCTACAAATATTGGGCATTGCTCACCAGAAGGTGGGCATAGTCACTAATTATTCTAAAGGTGGCCATACACACGCAGAGTTATCTGCAGATCTGTCTGGTTAGAACAAAAACATGGTTATGGATGAGAGCAAATGACAGTTGACCATTTGCTTGGAAATGCTGGAAAACTGACAAACTGTCACTCATCAATAACCATGATTTTGTTCCAACCAGCCAGATCTGAAGATAAATCTTACTAGTGTATGGGCACATAAAGAGACATTTGGTAGGAGGGCTGAGATATATGAACAAGAGCGTGGAACAATAAAAGAAGGTGGGGGGGGGGGGACTAAAAGTAAAATTAGACATTGAGAGATAAAGAGGAGAAATAGAAGAGTGATAAACAAGTTGGCCAATGATATTCAGCAAGTTGTCCTCCAGCTGCTGGAGAATTACACATCCCACCATGTTCTGCCAAAGATATGCTATATGGGCATGTAATACTCTTGCTGGCCATGCTGGGATGTGTGGTTCCACAAAATCTGGCTTGTCACATGTTGTTGAATACCTTTTGATGTGGGCCAAACCAGATACAAAGTCAAAATTATTATAATAAAAATTCCCAAGTCACAATCAGGTGCTCGGCCTTGTTTCTACATTGAAATGTTGATTATACAAATCCTAAAATAATACAAACTTGATAAATATAGAGCTATGAAATTTATGTCTGTCAGTCAATTCTCCTCAAAGAAACAGAAAATAGAAAAATCCAATGGCTCATGATGTAGTATGTCCGCTGTACAGTAACACCCTTACGTGTAGGAAATACAAGACGGGTGCTGGGATAGATGTAGGCGTCCACTCCACCATATGTAGGGGAGAACATTAGCGTAACCAACTCCCAATTGGTGATGTAATGAAGCCTATAAAGGTATGTATAGTTGCCAATCTTCCTCCATATGCAACAGGGCTGCAAACTGGGACATCACCATCACTAGCCGATATCCCCTATTGCTGGTCGTACCAAACTTACACAACATAGTGCACGAGCAGGCACATAGCGGCTTCTTTGTGATACTTGCAGGTATCTTCCCCTCTGGGTGGTAATATTACTGTCTCCCATAGGGTCTATAGAATGCAAGCAAAGAGTAACTGCTGCAGTGATAAACACTTCATTTATTAACACATAAAATACAGACTGATTGGGAACCAAACATACATGGAGGATAATAAATAACATGGTAAAGTATTTATATACAGGCCGTAATGTAATATCAGATTGGCAAATAGTGGTATAATACAGGTATGTCTCAGACTTGGAGACCGCATTGGGGGAAACGTAACGCTCCAGAAATATTGATAGGCTATGTATATATACACTGCTCAAAAAAGCAAACTGTCCACTTAGGAGGGTGCCGGACGGGGTCCCGACAGTCGGGGTCCCGACAGGCATTTACCCGACGTCGGGATCCCGACTGTCAAAACACCAACAGCCGGGTTCCTGACGGCCGTCTGCTATTTTCCCTCGTGGGGGTCAGGAACCCCCATAGAGGGAGACTAGAATAGGTGGCTCGCGTGGCGAGTGCAGCGAGCCCGCAAGGGGCTTAGTTGCGCTCACCATGCTGTCTGGGTCCGGCCAGTCGGGATCCCGACATCGGGCTAATGACTGTGGGGATCCCGACTGTCAAACCCCTGTACCACACCCCACTTAGGAAGAAACACTTTTTGACAATCAATTTTGCATGCTGTTGTGCAAATGGAATAGACAACAGGTGGAAATTATAGGCAATTAGCAAGACACCCCCAATAAAGGAGTTGTTCTGCAGGTGGTGACCACAAACCACTTCTCAGCTCCTATGTTTTCTGGATGATGTTTTGGTCACGTTTGAAAGCTGGCGGTGCTTTCACTCTAGTGATAGCATGACACGGAGACTATAACCTACACAAGTGGCTCAGGTAGTGCAGCTCATTCAGGATGGCACATCAATGCGCGCTGTGGCAAGAAGGTTTGCTGTGTCTGTCAGCGTCCAGAGCATGGAGGCGCTACCAGGAGACAAGCCAGTACATCAGGAGACATGGAGGAGGCCGTAGGAGGGCAACGGCCCTGCAGCAGGACCGCTATTTCCGCCTTTGTGCAAGGAGGAACAGGAGGAGCAGTGCCAGAGCCCTGCAAAATGACCTCCAGCAGGCCACAAATGTGCATGTGTCTACAGAAACAGACTCCATGAGGGTGGTATGAGGGCCCAACGTCCACAGCCCAACACCGTGCAGGACATTTGGCATTTGCCAGAGAAAACCACAGACTGTCCAGGAGTTGGCGGATGCTTTAGTGCAGGTATGGGAAGAGATCCCTCAGGAAACCATTTGCCACCTCATCCGGAGCATGCCCAGGCATTGTAGGGAGGTCATACAGGCACGTGGAGGCCACACACACACTACTGGGCCTCATTTTGACTTGTTTTAAGGACATTACATCAAAGTTGGATCAGCCTGTAGTGTGTTTTTCCACTTTAATTTTGAGTGTGACTCCAAATCCAGACCTCCATTGGTTAATAAATTTGATTTCCATTGATAATTGTTGTGTGATTTTGTTGTCAGCATATTCAACTATGTAAAGAACAAAGTATTTAATAAGAATATTTAATTCATTCAGATCTAGGATGTGTTATTTTAGTGTTCCCTTTATTTTTTTGAGTAGTGTAGATAGATATGTGCTGTGTGGGGAGGGACTCGCTCGTACAAGTAAGAAAAGGTGCCCTTCATTGGAAACCTCACCATGGGCCTTATTCTAGTTCACTCTTTCTGACCAAATCCTTCTTAGATGGACAAAACCATGTGCATCACAGGGGGGCAGATGTAAAATGTGCAGAGAGAATTAGATTTGGGTGAGATATTTTGTTTCTGTGCAGGGTAAATACTGGCTACTTTTATTTTTTTTTTTTTTTTTAACATCAATATTTTTATTGAAATGGTTATTTTTTCCAACAAATTTTTAAAGGGAGGGGATACAGAAAGAAGGAAAACAGGGGGGGGGGTACATAGTGGGGATAAAATACTCAGATTCTAAAGAACATATATATACTGTTTAGCAGAGAAACATCAAGAGAGATAAGTTACATGTAAGAATAATGTTATAGTAATTCCGGTGCATGAAATACATGAGGTGTAGACATAGGGTGGTAGGGTACATATTTTAGGAGACAAGTCATCGAGATACAGGTTTGACCTATGAGGTTGGTTAAGGATATGCAGGATAACGTGTTTTCTAGGGGATCGTATGACTCTAGTGGGAACTTGTATGGTCGGGAGATGGTGAGCCCCGTTCGTTTAGGCTGAATTGGCCAGGGTCACAAGGGGGGGTCCAGGGGAAGTTGAGGAGGTTGTACCAGCTGAGACGTAGTTATGCCAGTGGGACCATCGCGCCACTGGGGATGTGGCAGAGTGCGATTATGGTATATACTCTGTCTCCATAGTATAGCTAAAGTTGATTTTCTGTACAACTTTTGAGAGCTGAGGGGGGGCAGGTTGTTTCCAGGATTGAGCCAGGGTAGCCCGAGCTGCGATAAAGATATGGCCTAGAACATAGGTCTTATGAGTCGGGACAGTGTCTGGGAATGTGTTTAGAAGCGCTGTTGATGGGGTAGGTTGTAGTGGGATATCCAGTACCCGACTCGCTAGTTCAAACACCTCTTTCCAATAAGTTGTAATGATGGGGCAGGACCAGAATATGTGGAAAATGTGGCCGGTGTCCCCACATTGTCTCCAGCATAGTTTGGAACACGAGGGTCAGAAGGTGTTTAATCTATCAGGGGTCAGGTAGAGTCTATGGATCAGTTTTATGTGCATTTCGGTGTGGTTTAAACACCGTGACATGTAGTAGGAAGAGTTGAAGATGTTTCTCCATTGGGCTTCTGAGAGCTTTATGTCGAGGTCAGTTTCCCATTTTTCTTGGGCTTTTGATTTAGGGGTGTCCAGTAAATCTAAGAGGGTTTTATACCAGAATGTGATGTCCCCACTGGAGTTTGACTGGTTAAGTCGGGTATAGATTAGTGGGGTTGACGTGTGTTGGAGGCTAGCTCGACCGGGGATACTGTTCCACCAGTGGGATATCTGGAGATATTGGTAGAGCTCAGATCTGGGTAGCAAGAATTTTTGTTGGAGATGTGAGAAGGATACTACACGGAGGCCATCCAAGATGTCCCCTAGTTTTGATATTCCTGAGGAGTACCAGCGAGACAGATGTAGATTGGGTATCAAATGGGGGAGTGTTTTAAGGGAGATGTAGGGGAGCTGGGACGTGGGGTGGGCCAGTTTAATCATCAGTGTGTCCCACACTGTGAGGGATGTCCTAGTGGAGGGAAGAAGTGGGAGGAGGTTTGGTCTCAGCGATTTGGGTAGTCTAAATAAGTCTTCCACGGGGGTCTGTAAGCGGGACCCTTCGAGTTCCAGCCATCGTTGTTCAGAGTGTTTGTCGAAGAAGGTTTTTATCTGGGCCAGCTTGCAGGCATCGTGATAGAGGGTCAGGTCTGGCAGGGTTAAGCCGCCTTTAGCTCTAGGGAGAATCATCCTGGCTCTGGCCATCTTTGGGGGGCCAGAGGACCATATGTATTTGAGTAAGATTGAGGTACAGGAGTTCAACTCTTTTTTTGGGAAAGTATATGGAATCGTGCGGAATAGGTACATTAACTTGGGTAGTAAAGACATTTTAAATGCAGCCATGCGGCCTAGCCAAGAAATATCAAACGCAAGCCAGGATTTGGAAAGAGTGGTTAAGGACTGGAGGAGGGGGGTAAGTTTACTTCAAAGACTTTCTTGGTGTCAGCTGGGATATTGATGCCTAGGTATTTAATAGATGTCTTTTGCCAGTTGTAGGGGAATTTGGCAGATAATATCGAGAGTGAGCTGGCTAAGTTAATGGGGAGGGCATCAGTCTTTGTGGTGTTGAGTTTATAGTAAGATGCTTTACTGAAGGAGTCTAGGGTGTTGTGGAGGTAGGGTAGGGTATGGACTGGGTCTGAGACGAAGAGGAGTACATCGTCTGCGAACAGGCTCAGCTTATGAGTGGATGGGCCAACTTGGAGTCCGGGGAAGGAGGGGTCATTGCGGATTTTAGAGGCCAGGGGTTCGATAGATAACACAAAGATCAGGGGGGAGAGGGGGCAGCCTTGTCTTGTACCATTGGAGATGGGGAAAGGGCTTGAGAGGAAGCCATTGCTGAACACTTGGGCTGAGGGGGCACTATACAGGGCAAGGATCGCTGAGAGGATTCGGTCTTTAAAGCCAAATCTAGAAAGGACTTCATGCATGTAATTCCAGTTCAATCGATCAAAGGCCTTCTCCGCGTCCAGTGAAAGCAGCAGAAGGCCTTGGTCATCTTTTAAGGCATCTATTAGATTAAACACTCGACGGGTGTTGTCAGATGATTGCCTGCCGGGCACAAACCCCGTCTGGTCAGGGTGCACCAGCAAGGGGAGATATCTGTTGATTCTTGTGGCGATAAGTTTTGCGTATATTTTCAAATCTCCGTTTAGTAGCGCTATCGGGCGATAATTATTGCAATGGGCCTGGTCTTTGCCAGGTTTTGGGATCGTTACTATCTGGGCTTCTAACATTTCTTTGGGGAGAGAGCCTGAGGAGGTTATACTATTGAAGAGGTTGGTCAGTTAGGGCGTCAGGGTATCACTGAAGGTGGTGTAGAAATTGTTGATAAACCCGTCAGGACCAGGGGCCTTACCATGGGGGAGGGATTTAATTGCCTTTTCCACCTCGAGTTGTGTCCAGGTGGCATTGAGGGTCTCTAGTTGGTGTGCTGTAAGGGAAGGCAAAGTTCGACCATCTAGAAAGGAGGAGATGGACGAGGGGGTTGGTTGAGGTGTACCGGCGTCTTGGGATAGATTGTAGAGTTGGGCATAGTATTGGGCAAACCGGTTGGCAATGTCTTGTGGGTTCAGGAGTTTATCGTTAGAGGAGGAGTATATGAGTTTGATACGGTTTTTAGCCTGTTGCATCCTCAATTTACGAGCTAACATTTTACCGGATTTATTCCCTGAAAGGTAAAATTTTTGGCGTAGTCTATTTAAAGCTGCTTGGGTGCGGGCTAGAAGCATTTTTTGGAGTTGGCTTCGGACCTCATGGAGCTCTTTTTGAAGTGCGGGTGAGGGAGAGGATCTATTTTTGGTATCTAGAGCTTTCAGTTTATTTTCCAGGTCGGTTTGTTTCTGGATGGAGTGCTTTTTGAGAAGCGTACCAGCTTGGATGGCTGTGCCTCGGGTGACCGCTTTAAAGGCGCACCAGTGTGTTGCAACAGAAGTGTCTTGAGGGGAGTTGGTGCTAAAATAGGAGGCAATTCCGTCCGTGATTATGGATTTAGATAGTGGGTCAGACAAGAGGTGAGGGGAAAGTCGCCAGGGTCTAGGGGGGGTGTTTTGATTATTTAGGAGCCATTTCCAGGATATGGGGGCATGGTCAGACCAGGTGATGGGGAGAATATCAATGTCTTTGGATTTCTGCAAGGTCCACTTGTCGCATAAGAGAAGATCTATTCTTGAATACGAGTTGTGGACCGGGGAGTAAAAGGTGTACTCCCGGCCGGAGGGGTTGTGAGTTCTCCATATATCGTAAAGATCAAATTCAGCTAGTAAGTTTCGGAAGGCTAAGGAGGGGCCAGGTGAGGGAGGGGGTCTGGAGCTGGTGGGTTTATTCGACTTATCTAGGGAGGGGTTTAGTACTAGGTTGAAGTCGCCCATTATGAGTAAGGACCCTTTGGTGGACTTGCTAATCAGGGGGAACAGCTTGCGTAGAAAAGGGATCTGGTTGGAGTTGGGGGCATAGAGAGACACCAGAGTGACTAACTTATTTTCCAACTCTCCTGTCAGGATTAAGTAGCGTCCGTTCTTGTCTGCTATTTGGGAATGCAATACGAAGGATACACTGCTGCTGAACAGTATAGCCACTCCGTTACGTTTAAAGGGGCTGTTGGCAAAATAGCCAGTAGGGAATCTATTATCCTTAAATAAGGGGGGGTTAACAGATGAAAAGTGAGTTTCTTGCAGTCCGACAACATTAGCTTTTTGTTTATGGAAAAATGTGAGAGCCAGTCTGCGTTTGTTGGGGGAGTTTAATCCCTTAACATTTAGAGATAGGACTCTAGGCATTATGGAGCAATTGGGGGAGATAGTGCAATGTAGGGGCTAACTGTACATTAAGTACCCTCTCGGTTATGAAGTTATTTGTATCTTGGAAATCAGTTCGGAATCTGAGGGAAGGGTGGGGGGAACGGCAACCGGGGGGGGGGGGGTAGGGGGAATAGGTGAAGGGGAGAGATGGAACCAAAACGGTCCAGTATGGTCCAGTATATCGGACCGACATGACTACTGCAGGGAACGAACTGGGGGATATGCAGTAGTGTGGGGGGGGGGAAAGAGGGGGTTAGTGGAGTGGCGGGCCGCCACCCATGCATTTTTTTTTTTTTTAAACATATATAGTCATAATCACATCTAAGGTATACATGGAGAGAATATGAGAACAGACAAGGAGCCATAGGGGTCTCCAAATATGGGAGCAAAGGGTCATAACATATACAATTAACAAATATCAGTAGGCTAACATGGGACCGGTAGATCAAACGGATCAGTGTGGTCGAGATAAATAGCCAAATAACAGAATAACAATTTGACCCAAATCAAAAACTTCAAGAAAGGTAGTTTAAAGTGCGATACTCAGCCAATCCGCCCCAGGGGTAAACAGAAGTTCACCCGGAGGTGGGGCAGCTCAGGCCACAGTCGTGAGAGACCAGCCCCTCATGTGGTTGACCATTCCGCGCGGGGTGCAGAGCTTGGTTTTGGAGCTGGAGGGCGAAGTACTGTAATGTCCCACTCGAGGAGGAGTTTAATTCCTGCGTCCAAGGAGGAGACAGTATATGATGAGTCTTCGTAGGTGATGTGGAGCTTCACCGGGAATCCCCAGCGGTAGGAGATATCATTGGCTCTGAGGGCTGTTGTGATCGGTGCCAGTGATCTTCTCTTAGCTATGGTCAGCGCTGAGAAGTCAGGGAAAATCTGTAGGCCTCCCAGTATGTCTGAGTCACCAGATGATCTTGCAGCTCGTAGTATACGTTCTTTGGTGGTGAAGAAGTGGACACGGAGGATAGTGTCTCTGGGAAGAGCTGAAGAGACCGTACGCGGTCTAGGGAGGCGGTGGACACGGTCAATCAAGAGTTCCTTCTCGTCTGCAGTTGGTAGAAGCTTGCGGAAGAGGACGGTGACGTAATTGTCTAATTCGGAGTTGGAAACAGAATCTGGGATGCCCCTGATCTTAATATTATTTCTTCTGGATCTATCCTCCAGGTCCGCTAGTTTGTTCTTGAACGCCTCGATCTCTGTTTGTTGTTGGTCATAAGAGGAGATTAGGTCATTGTGGGATGCCACCAGTTCCTCCATTTTCTTCTCCAGGTGGTCGGTGCGGTCGCCGATAGCGACCAGTTCTGTTTTGACCTCCCTGATTGTGGAGGATAGGTCTTTGGTGAGTTCAGATTTGAAGGTAGATAGTATTTGGCACAGGGTTCTGACCGTGATTGGGGCGTCTGGGTCACAGTCGGCCCCCATTGCAGAGAGAGGTGAGTCCGTGTCATGTAGTGGTGGTGTTGTAACAGGAGTAGACGTAGAGGGGCTGGAGGGAGCTCGCGAGGTCTGTACTGATCTGCGTGCAGGAAAGGTAACTCGTGGGGGGAGGGTCCCCTTAACCCTCTTGGAGGGCATGATGGGGTAGTGGGGTTGTTAATTGATCGTAGTGTCCGAACGGGACAGATTTCTTCACACTGGCACCTTTATAGTGTGGTTTAGCTTCCAGTTGGCATTAGTTGAGTTGAGGACAGCATGGGTGGCAATGCACCACACGGCTGAGTTACATCATGGAAGACTGCGCATACGGGTTACGGTAAAGGGAATAGGCGGTTCCCAGGGCAATAGGGAGGGCCAGCCGCATAGGGGGTGAGCACAGTAAGTATAATATAAATGGTGCGAGTAGGTTGGCAGCAGTAAGGGCAAGTGGTGGCACAGCAGTTAGCGGAAGGGAGAGCCCTCCTCTCTAGTATGTGTTCCCCGCTGTGGCCTCTCAGCTTGGGGGACTAATATGGCCGCCCCCAAGTCCCTCCACCAAGCAGAGGAAGATAGCGTCCCAGGTACTGAAGATCAGTTCACAGATGATGTCTTGTCGCTGGTGGACAGGGTTGGGTAGAGCAGGTGTAATTCTTGAGGGTATAACACCTTTCCAGTAGCTGAACGCTCAACAAATGTAAGCAAGTTGAAGTGTGGAATGTCAGCTTGGTTTGTAGTGAATATTTCAACAGCAGTGCTGTTATTTGATCAAACTGACACTAGAGGGCAGTCCTGTGTAAGGGATGGAGTCACTGTATGGCTTTACACTTTGATGTAGGTGACCTCTGTCATATGCTGTGATGGGGCCAGGATTAGCCGGTCTCCTATGTTGCAGTTGGCAGAGAGGAACAGGGGGTAGATTTGCCCAGGGCAATAGAGGGGGGGCGAATGGGGCACTAGACTGGTATCAGTAAGGTGGGTACTGGGTTAGGGAGGTATAGGGGGCCTTACCGCCACAGTGGATGGGATGCCGCAAACCTCCAGCAGCCCGCAGTACCTTTTTTCTTTTATATATGGGGCTCAGTCCGTCTGCCACCTGCCTCGGGTTTTCGGTCAGGTCTTACAGCCTGCAGCGTCAGCCCCCGCAGGCAGATCACCCGGCGCCAGCAGCAGGGATCAGAGGAGGCCCAAGATGGCGGACGCAGCCCGGCTCCCGGCGTGACGGGGGAGAGAGGGCTGCTACAGGGCACAGGCGTCAGCGGGGCGGCAGCAGGCGAGTCCGGGCCGGGGAGCCGCGGCCCCCGGACGAGGTATGTGTGTCCCCGCAACAGCGACAGGGGAGGGGCGGTCCGTCCGTCTCCGGCTGGCTGCAGAAGCTGAGGTCCCGGCTTGTAGAGGGGGGACAGGCCGCAACCCGCGAGGAGGTTGGTAGCCTCCTCCGATTCCGCGGACGCTGCCCCCTGTGCTGTCCGGGGTGCTCGGTGTTGGGAGCAGTCCCCGGTGTGTGATGTAGCGGCTGGGGAGAGGTTGTAATTGAGTTTTGGGCTCCGGGTAGCAGGGAGCTCTGATGGCGCACGTCTTCCTGCAATGCCCGCCAGGCCACGCCCCCCTGGCTGCTTTATTTTTATACTGCAGTATAGATCTCACTTTGAAGTAAAACCCCACCCAAATCTAATTCTCTCTGTAACATCTGCCCCACCTGCACTGCACATGGTTTTGTCCATCTAAGAAGGATTTTGTCAGAAAGAGAGTGAACTAGAATAAGGCCCCATGTGTCAGTGGCACTCCGGTATAAACAGTCGGAAGTAGTGTATGCCAACATTTCAAACTCTTTAATTCGTCATCAGGGTATAAAAGATTATGATGACGAATGAAAGAATTTGAAACATTGGCATATATATATAGATAGATAGATAGAGGTGTGGGCGGCACTCACGGATTTCAAAGCAGATAAATATGTGCAAAAAACGGTACTTATGTATTATCTGGACTCCCATGTTAAATGCACCCCATTTTTTCATACCCCTACTATCCAAATACGCATGGAGTTGATTTTATATAGTGTGGCGAGCGCAGCGAGCCACCGTGCCCGAAGCGTGGCGAGCGCAGCGAGCCCCGCGAGGGGACACGGTCTCATAAGAAAAACGGGAGCCCAGATATTACATAAGTACCCAAAAAACTTCTTTATTTAATCCGACGTGTTTTGGGTAGCGCCCGTCCTCAGGGATCAATAACATACACACTGTGCATGTACTTCCGGGAGCCAAGCCTCATTCTGGATGACACAGTGTGTGGTCTCCATGGAAGATACACACTAAAATAATAATAATAAAAAAAAACACGTAATAAAAAAGTGGGTAATATCTGGGCTCCCGGTTTTCTTATGAGACCGCATCCCCTCGCGGGGCTCGCCACACTATATAAAATCAACTCCATGTGTAGTTGGATAGTAGGGTATGAAAAAATGGGGTACATTTAACATGGGAGCCCAGATAATACATAAGTACCAAAAAGTGCATTAAGAGGCTTAATATAAGCCATTTCAGAGGCATCTATCTGCCTTTATAGAGTGTATAAAAATCAGTGATTATGTGACATAACATAAAATGAAAAAAATATGCTGATTAATGAAGGGGCTAGGTCACAATGCTATTTCATTCTATACATATAAAATAGACAATATTAATAAACATATGCACAGCTTATATAAACTATATTCTAGCATTTATGACCTGTGCCTGGATCAGTTGAATGTCAAGGTTGAAAGTATGTCAAGGGGTATTTAGACAATAAATATCAGATGAAACTTTGTAATCCATGTTGTCCGAAACATGTCGGATTAAATAAAGAAGTTTTTTGTAAGAATATATTTTGCTTTGCAATCCGTGAGTGCCGCCCACACCCGCATCTATACTACCAAGGCTGTAAGGCTCTATTGGAAAGGCACCAGGTACTTATCAAGTACATTCAACGGTGGAGTGCCGGACATTCTATGTGAGATTTCTCTGCAGATATGTAGCACGGTGTGCGGTCTAAACAGACAAAGCAAATTGGCAATGCTCTAATATATATATATATTTATATATAAGTGGCTCCCAGTTAGATGAGAGACGCAGATCATGTGCAGAGCTGAGAGGTTCAGTGGGGAAGTATTTTGAGATTAGCAAAGAGATATATGTTGGTTTTAGACAGGTTAATGACTAAAAAGGATAGTTGCATCAGGGGACAGGACATAGAAGCAATTATCAGGGTGGCAGAGAGATATATTTATATAAAATAGCACTACAAGCTGTCCACCGCCGCGGCCCCGATCATCCCATATAATGTTTGTTCTTAGAAAAGCACATGAGGAGAGAGGGCCCTGCTAGTGAGAGCTTACACTCTAAAGGGGAGGGTAAGACAGGCAGGGTTTTGGAGATATCAGGATGGTACCTGCTCTTGGTTGATGGGAATATAATTACCGGTAATTCTGTTTTGGAAATGGTGAGTTTGAGGGGGCCAGAAGACATCCAAGATGAGATGGCAGAGAGGCATTCAGAGACTCAGACCAAAAACACTGGTGACATCTCTGGGGTTGATCGATTTGAGTATTGTCCGCATACAAGTGATACTGAAATCCGAAAGAGCTGATTAGTTTGCCAAGCAAATGAGCTATAAATTGAGAAAAGCAGAGGACCTAAAACTGAGCCTTGCGGAACTCCGACTGACAGAGGTAGTGAAGAGGAGGTGGAATCAGAAAAGCGAACACTGAAAGAGCGATCAGATACAGTAGGCAAGATGAGAACCAGGAAAGGGCTGAATGATTGAGACCTATGGAGTATAGTGTTTGTATGAGAAGAGTGTGATCAACTGAGAGAAGGGACCGTAGTTAGAGAGTTATGCTGTGTACACACGGTGAGATTTTACTAAATAGTCAAAATCGCATGCAGATCGCACAGGTTTTTTACCTTGCGATCACGATGCACGCTCCTGGAACAGCACAAATTGAAACCCAGTTAGACAGGGCAGCAACCACTATATATTCCTAATCAAATGTATATTGCATGAATTGTATGTAAATAGTACAGAGTTAGCAAAGATTGCATAGCAATTGAATCTTAAGTTGAATAGCAAGGCAATCTCACCGTGTGTACACACCATTAGGCTCCCATACACTAGTACAATTTGTGCCGATTTCACCGGATCCCGATTGATGGGGCTGAGAAATCAGCCCAATTTGGATGTGTTTGACATCCCCTCTGACCCGATGCGCGGTGCCATCTTACAGATAAGGTCGTATCTCACAGATAGAACCTGCTGCAGGTTTAGTCTATTCGATCCGACCCATCAGTGGCACAATGCAGGTTCTTTTTAGCACAGGCGGCGACTAGCATCCTATGTTAATATAATTTATTATTTGTTTACTAGCTAAAGTACCCAGGGTTTATCTCTTCATGTTAAGTTATCAATGTGTTTGATGTAACTGACAACATTGAAATAATAATTAGCAGCTTAGCAGCTCTTCCAACACACCCATGAGGTGGCTGCCGTGTGTCGTTTTTGTTTTTGGGGTGTCGCCAGTAGCCCTAATCCCCAGTTTTTCCTTCTGCTCAGTTCTATAATATGACGCCACGTGGGATTTGATGTGGAGCTGCAGCTAATAACTGCCGCATCAGGTTACCCCGTTTATGACCTTACTGAAGGATGCATTCTCTTCTACAGGTTTCTGGAGGTGGTCTCACTTCTTCAGTTTCTTCGATGCAGTTAGGGAAAAACGAATTGAGTCTCCTCCGCTTATTACTTCCATTCTCCTCTTCTATGCGTCTTCTTTTCCTGATTTTTGGAAAAGGTGTGAACTGTCCAACCTCCAGGCAATGTATGAGATGTGGCCTCATTAATGGACGGTTGTATCTGCAGATGGGCATGTCCCCGGTGAAGAGGAACTCCACAGCATTCGCTATAGCAAATACTGCACAGTCTTTTGAGTATGGGTCCTGTTTCTCCACATCCAGGAGTTTGATGTTTTTCAGGGTGTCCTTTGGAACGACAGCCCCATAGAGATCTTTCAGTTGTCTGCTAGCCATGGGGGTAAGCCGCCATGTAGCACTGTCTGCAACTTCTATCCGTCCATTCCGAAAACAAGACATAAAGCAGTGGTGGATATCTAAATTTGGGTGTAATTGTACTGCAAGCCCAGAGACTGCATCAAAGGAGCCATAGGCACCTTTCTTAATAGATTGCAGTCCCTGTACATCAAATTGCTGGCGCAGTATTTGCTGTGCAGCTTCAACAGCGCTTAAAGTCATACCGCGGCCCTCCAGAATCTTACGTCTGTGTTGTTGTGTCAGCCCAAAATGAGGCAGCCACATTTTCTGCGGAGGTTTAGGAGTAACCCGTTTAGGAGTAACCCGTTTAGGAGTAACCTTGAATTTAAAGAAATTAGAAAATGCGTTTATACAGCGACGCCACATTTTCTGTAAATGT
Source organism: Crinia signifera (assembly GCF_055691185.1). Classification (NCBI taxonomy): domain Eukaryota; kingdom Metazoa; phylum Chordata; class Amphibia; order Anura; family Myobatrachidae; genus Crinia; species Crinia signifera. Next base: position 36,065,685 of record NC_139227.1, on the reverse strand, counting down.
TCCAAGAATTAACTTGAATTTAAAGCAATGAGAAAACACGTGTATACAGCTAGAAAGGGTTATAGCTACTAACACCGCTCACTCTCATCCAATGAGTGATTGTACTGTCCCTAGCAGGGTCTTTTCTTTCACACCTGCTGTGACATCACAAAGGCTGTCTGTGACATCATCAGTGTCACCCTGCCTGCTTTCTACCACTGCATGTAATGATTCATGTGCTTTACAATAAAGTTTATTAAGCAGGAGTAGGTGGGCTACAAATATTGGGCATTGCTCACCAGAAGGTGGGTATAGTCACTAATTATTCTAAAGGTGGTCATACACTCGCAGATTTATCTGCAGATCTGTCTGGTTGGAACAAAAACATGGTTATGGATGAGAGCAAATGACAGTTGACCATTTGCTTGGAAATGCTGGAAAACTGACAAACTGTCACTCATCCATAACCATGATTTTGTTCCAACCAGCCAGATCTGAAGATAAATCTTACTAGTGTATGGGCACATTAAGAGATATTTGGTAGGAGGGCTGAGATATATGAACAAGAGCGTGGAACAATAAAAGAAGGTGGGGGGGGGGGACTAAAAGTAAAATGAGACATTGGGAGATAAAGAGGAGAAATAGAAGAGTGATAAACATGTTGGCCAATGATATTCAGCAAGTTGTCCATTAGCTGCTGGAGAACTACACATCCCAGCATGTTCTGCCAAAGATATGCTATATGGGCATTTAATACTCTTGCTGGCCATGCTGGGATGTGTGGTTCCACAAAATCTGGCTTGTCACATGTTGTTGAATACCTTTGATGTGGGCCAAACCAGATGCAAAGTCAAAATTATTATAATAAAAATTCCCAAGTCACAATCAGGTGCTCGGCCTTGTTTCTACATTGAAATGTTGATTATACAAATCCAAAAATAATACAAACTTGATAAATATAGAGCTATAAAATTACCATAAATGGAATTTATGTCGGTCAGTCAATTCTCCTCAAAGAAACAGAAAATAGAAAAATCCAATGGCTCATGATGTAGTATGTCCGCTGTACAGTAACACCCTTACATGTAGGAAATCCAAGACGGGTGCTGGGATAGATGTAGGCGTCCACTCCACCATATGTAGGGGAGAACATTAGCGTAACCAACTCCCAATTGGTGATGTAATGAAGCCTATAAAGGTATGTATAGTTGCCAATCTTCCTCCATATGCAACAGGGCTGCAAACTGGGACATCACCATCACTAGCCGATATCCCCTATTGCTGGTCATAACAAACTTACACAACATAGTGCACGAGCAGGCACATAGCGGCTTCTTTGTGATACTTGCAGGTATCTTCCCCTCTGGGTGGTAATATTACTGTCTCCCATAGGGTCTATAGCATGCAAGCAAAGAGTAACTGCCGCAGTGATAAACACTTCATTTATTAACACATAAAATACAGACCGATTGGGAACCAAACATACATGGAGGATAATAAATAACATGCATGTAACCTGAACAGCGGTTTGTTTTCCTAATCCCCAGGATGAAAAAAACTAGAAATAAACAAGTAAGGGGGGGGGGTAAAGTATTTATATACAGGCCGTAATGTAATGTCAGATTGTCAAATAGTGGTATCATACAGGTATGTCTCAGACTTGGAGACCGCATTGGGGGAAACGTAACGCTCCAGAAATATTGATAGGCTATGTATATATACACTGTATATGTATATATACACTGCTCAAAAAAGCAAACTGTCCACTTAGGAGGGTGCCGGACGGGGTCCCGACAGTCGGGATCCCGACAGGCATTTACCCGACGTCGGGTTCCCGACTGTCAAAACACCAACAGCCGGGTTCCTGACGGCCGTCTGCTATTTTCCCTCGTGGGGGTCAGGAACCCCCATAGAGGGAGACTAGAATAGGTGGCTCGCGTGGCGAGTGCAGCGAGCCCGCAAGGGGCTTAGTTGCGCTCACCATGCTGTCTGGGTCCGGCCAGTCGGGATCCCGACATCGGGCTAATGACTGTGGGGATCCTGACTGTCAAACCCCTGTACCACACCCCACTTAGGAAGAAACACTTATTGACAATCAATTTTGCATGCTGTTGTGCAAATGGAATAGACAACAGGTGGAAATTATAGGCAATTAGCAAGACACCCCCAATAAAGGAGTTGTTCTGCAGGTGGTGACCACAAACCACTTCTCAGCTCCTATGTTTTCTGGATGATGTTTTGGTCACGTTTGAAAGCTGGCGGTGCTGTCACTCTAGTGGTAGCATGACACGGAGACTATAACCTACACAAGTGGCTCAGGTAGTGCAGCTCATTCAGGATGGCACATCAATGTGCGCTGTGGCAAGAAGGTTTGCTGTGTCTGTCAGCGTCCAGAGCATGAAGGCGCTACCAGGAGACAAGCCAGTACATCAGGAGACATGGAGGAGGTCGTAGGAGGGCAACGGCCCTGCAGCAGGACCGCTATTTCCGCCTTTGTGCAAGGAGGAACAGGAGGAGCAGTGCCAGAGCCCTGCAAAATGACCTCCAGCAGGCCACAAATGTGCATGTGTCTACAGAAACAGACTCCATGAGGGTGGTATGAGGGCCCAACGTCCACAGCCCAACACCGTGCAGGACATTTGGCATTTGCCAGAGAAAACCACAGACTGTCCAGGAGTTGGTGGATGCTTTAGTGCAGGTATGGGAAGAGATCCCTCAGGAAACCATTTGCCACCTCATCCGGAGCATGCCCAGGCATTGTAGGGAGGTCATACAGGCACGTGGAGGCCACACACACACTACTGGGCCTCATTTTGACTTGTTTTAAGGACATTACATCAAAGTTGGATCAGCCTGTAGTGTGTTTTTCCACTTTAATTTTGAGTGTGACTCCAAATCCAGACATCCATTGGTTAATAAATTTGATTTCCATTGATAATTGTTGTGTGATTTTGTTGTCAGCACATTCAACTATGTAAAGAACAAAGTATTTAATAAGAATATTTAATTCATTCAGATCTAGGATGTGTTATTTTAGTGTTCCCTTTATTTTTTTGAGTAGTGTAGATAGATATGTGCTGTGTGGGGAGGGACTCGCTCGTACAAGTAAGAAAAGGTGCCCTTCATTGGAAACCTCACCATGGGCCTTATTCTAGTTCACTCTTTCTGACCAAATCCTTCTTAGATGGACAAAACCATGTGCATCACAGGGGGGCAGATGTAAAATGTGCAGAGAGAATTAGATTTGGGTGAGATATTTTGTTTCTGTGCAGGGTAAATACTGGCTGCTTTATTTTTATACTGCAATATAGATCTCACTTTGAAGTAAAACCCCACCCAAATCTAATTCTCTCTGCACAAGTAACATCTGCCCCACCTGCAGTGCACATGGTTTTGTCCATCTAAGAAGGATTTTGTCAGAAAGAGAGTGAACTAGAATAAGGCCCCATGTGTCAGTGGCACTCCGGTATAAACAGTCGGAAGTAGTGTATGCCAACATTTCAAACTCTTTAATTCGTCATCAGGGTATAAAAGATTACGAATGAAAGAATTTGAAACATTGGCATATATATATAGATAGATAGATAGAGGTGTGGGCGTCACTCACGGATTTCAAAGCAGATAAATATGTGCAAAAAACTTCTTTATTTAATCCGACGTGTTTTGGGTAGCGCCCGTCCTCATGGATCAATAACATACACACTGTGCATGTACTTCCGGGAGCCAAGCCTCATTCTGGATGACACAGTGTGTGGTCTCCATGGAAGATACACACTAAAATAATAATAATAAAAAAAAACACGTAATAAAAAAGTGGGTAATATCTGGGCTCCCGGTTTTCTTATGAGACCGCATCCCCTCGCGGGGCTCGCCACACTATATAAAATCAACTCCATGTGTAGTTGTATAGTAGGGTATGAAAAAATGGGGTGCATTTAACATGGGAGCCCAGATAATACATAAGTACCAAAAAGTGCATTAAGAGGCTTAATATAAGCCATTTCAGAGGCATCTATCTGCCATTATTATAGTGTATAAAAATCAGTGATTATGTGACATAACATAAAATGAAAAAAAATATGCTGATTAATGAAGGGGCTAGGTCACAATGCTATTTCATTCTATACATATAAAATAGACAATATTAATAAACATATGCACAGTTTATATAAACTATATTCTAGCATTTATGACCTGTGCCTGGATCAGTTGAATGTCAAGGTTGAAAGTATGTCAAGGGGTATTTAGACAATAAATATCAGATGAAACTTTGTAATCCATGTTGTCCGAAACATGTCGGATTAAATAAAGAAGTTTTTTGTAAGAATATATTTTGCTTTGCAATCCGTGAGTGCTGCCCACACCAGCATCTATACTACCAAGGCTGTAAGGCTCTATTGGGAAGGCACCAGGTACTTATCAAGTACATTCAACGGTGGAGTGCCGGACATTCTATGTGAGATTTCTCTGCAGATATGTAGCACGGTGTGCGGTCTAAACAGACAAAGCAAATTGGTAATGCTCTAATATATATATATATTTATATATATGTGGCTCCCAGTTAGATGAGAGACGCAGATCATGTGCAGAGCTGAGAGGTTCAGTGGGGAAGTATTTTGAGATAAGCAAAGAGATATATGTTGCTTTTAGACAGGTTAATGACTAAATAAGGATAGTTGCATCAGGGGACAGGACATAGAAGCAATTATCAGGGTGGCAGAGAGATATATTTATATAAAATAGCACTACAAGCTGTCCACCGCCGCGGCCCCGATCATCCCATATAATATTTGTTCTTAGAAAAGCACATGAGGAGAGAGGGCCCTGCTAGTGAGAGCTTACACTCTAAAGGGGAGGGTAAGACAGGCAGGGTTTTGGAGATATCAGGATGGTACCTGCTCTTGGTTGATGGGAATATAATTAATTCTGTTTTGGAAATGGTGAGTTTGAGGGGGCCAGAAGACATCCAAGATGAGATGGCAGAGAGGCATTCAGAGACTCAGACCAAAAACACTGGTGACATCTCTGGGGTTGATCGATTTGAGTATCGTCCGCATACAAGTGATCCTGAAATCCGAAAGAGCCGATTAGTTTGCCAAGCAAATGAGCTATAAATTGAGAAAAGCAGAGGACCTAAAACTGAGCCTTGCGGAACTCCGACTGACAGAGGTAGTGAAGAGGAGGTGGAATCAGAAAAGCGAACACTGAAAGAGCGATCAGATACAGTAGGCAAGATGAGAACCAGGATAGGGCTGAATGATTGAGACCTATGGAGTATAGTGTTTGTATGAGAAGAGTGTGATCAACTGAGAGATGGGACCGTAGTTAGAGAGTTATGCTGTGTACACATGGTGAGATTTGACTATATAGTCAAAATTGCATGCAGATCGCACAGGTTTTTTACCTTGCGATCACGATTCACGCTCCCGTAACAGCACAAATTGAAACCCAGTTAGACAGGGCAGCAATCACTATATATTCCTAATCAAATGTATATTGCATGAATTGTATGTAAATAGTACAGAGTTAGCAAAGATTGCATAGCAATTGAATCTTAAGTTGAATAGCAAGGCAATCTCACCATGTGTACACACCATTAGGCTCCCATACACTAGTACAATTTGTGCCGATTTCACCGGATCCCGATTGATGGGGCTGAGAAATCAGCCCAAATTGGATGTGTTTGACATCCCCTCTGACCCGATGCGCGGTGCCATCTTACAGATAAGGTCGTATCTTACAGATAGAACCTGCTTCAGGTTTAGTCTATTGGATCCGACCCATCAGTGGCACAATGCAGGTTCTTTTTAGCACCTATGATGTGTTGGGTCCGATCCGTAGGTGTGTGCCAGCAGTAAAGCACTGCTGGCACACACATGTTTAGGTAATGGCATGTAAATCTCCTTAGGACAACTCAGGGTAGTGTATGGGGGCCTTTTAGGGTCAGAGTTGTGTTTTTTTTTTTTTTTTTTTTTTCAGAATGGGAGTACCCACGGCATGTTTGAGCAGAGAAGGAAAAAAACCCAGTAGCAAGATAAAGTTTGCAAGTTTTAGTTAAGGTTGAGATACTTAAGGTCACTGAAAATTATAAGGTCACAGGCGGTGACTAGCATCGTATGTTAATATAATTTATTATTTGTTTACTAGCTAAAGTACCCAGGGTTTATCTCTTCATGTTAAGTTATCAATGTGTTTGATGTAACTGACAACATTGAAATAATAATTAGCAGCTTAGCAGCTCTTCCAACACACCCATGAGGTGGCTGCTGTGTGTCGTTTTTGTTTTTGGGGTGTCGCCAGTAGCCCTAATCCCCAGTTTTTCCTTCTGCTCAGTTCTATAATATGACGCCACGTGGGATTTGATGTGGAGCTGCAGCTAATAACTGCCGCATCAGGTTACCCCGTTTATGACCTTACTGAAGGATGCATTCTCTTCTACAGGTTTCTGGAGGTGGTCTCACTTCTTCAGTTTCTTCGATGCAGTTAGGGAAAGACGAATTGAGTGTCCTCCGCTTATTACTTCCATACTCTTCTTCTATGCGTCTTCTTTTCCTGATTTTTGGAAAAGGTGTGAACTGTCCAACCTCCAGGCAATGTATGAGATGTGGCCTCATTAATGGACGGTGGTATCTGCAGATGGGCATGTCCCCGGTGAAGAGGAACTCCACAGCATTCGCTATAGCAAATACTGCACAGTCTTTTGAGTATGGGTCCTGTTTCTCCACATCCAGGAGTTTGATGTTTTTCAGGGTGTCCTTTGGAACGACAGCCCCATAGAGATCTTTCAGTTGTCTGCTAGCCATGGGGGTAAGCCGCCATGTAGCACTGTCTGCAACTTCTATCCGTCCATTCCGAAAACAAGACATAAAGCAGTGGCGGATTTCTGTATTTGGGTGTAATTGTACTGCAAGCCCAGAGACTGCATCAAAGGAGCCATACGCACCTTTCTTAATAGGTTGCAGTCCCTGTACATCAAATTTCTGGCGCAGTATTTGCTGAGCAGCTTCAACAGCGCTTAAAGTCATACCACGGCCCTCCAGAATCTTACGTCTGTGTTGTTGTGTCAGCCCAAAATGAGGCAGCCACATTTTCCGCGGAGGTTTAGGAGTAACCCGTTTAGGAGTAACCCGTTTAGGAGTAACCTTGAATTTAAAGAAATTAGAAAATGCGTTTATACAGCGACGCCACATTTTCTGTAAATGTTCCAAGAATTAACTTGAATTTAAAGCAATGAGAAAACACGTGTATACAGCTAGAAAGGGTTATAGCTACAAACACCGCTCACTCTCATCCAATGAGTGATTGTACTGTCCCTAGCAGGGTCTTTTCTTTCACACCTGCTGTGACATCACAAAGGCTGTCTGTGACATCATCAGTGTCACCCTGCCTGCTTTCTATCACTGCATGTAATGATTCATGTGCTTTACAATAAAGTTTATTAAGCAGGAGTAGGTGGGCTACAAATATTGGGCATTGCTCACCAGAAGGTGTGCATAGTCACTAATTATTCTAAAGGTGGTCATACACTCGCAGATTTATCTGCAGATCTGTCTGGTTGGAACAAAAACATGGTTATGGATGAGAGCAAATGACAGTTGACCATTTGCTTGGTAATGCTGGAAAACTGACAAACTGTCACTCATCCATAACCATGATTTTGTTCCAACCAGCCAGATCTGAAGATAAATCTTACTAGTGTATGGGCACATAAAGAGACATTTGGTAGGAGGGCTGAGATATATGAACAAGAGCGTGGAACAATAAAAAAAGGTGTGGGGGGGGGGGGGACTAAAAGTAAAATTAGACATTGAGAGATAAAGAGGAGAAATAGAAGAGTGATAAACATGTTGGCCAATGATATTCAGCAAGTTGTCCTCCAGCTGCTGGAGAATTACACATCCCAGCATGTTCTGCCAAAGATATGCTATATGGGCATGTAATACTCTTGCTGGCCATGCTGGGATGTGTGGTTCCACAAAATCTGGCTTGTCACATGTTGTTGAATACCTTTTGATGTGGGCCAAACCAGATACAAAGTCAAAATTATTATAATAAAAATTCCCAAGTCACAATCAGGTGCTCGGCCTTGTTTCTACATTGAAATGTTGATTATACAAATCCTAAAATAATACAAACTTGATAAATATAGAGCTATAAAATTACCATAAATGAAATTTATGTCTGTCAGTCAATTTTCCTCAAAGAAACGGAAAATACGAAAATCCAATGGTTCATGATGAAGTATGTCCGCTGTACAGTAACACCCTTACATATAGGAAATCCAAGACGGGTGCTGGGATAGATGTAGGCGCCCACTCCACCATATGTAGGGGAGAACATTAGCGTATCCAACTCACAATTGGTGATGTAATGAAGCCTATAAATGTATGTATAGTTGCCAATCTTCCTCCATATGCAACAGGGCTGCAAACTGGGACATCACCATCACTAGCCGATATCCCCTATTGCTGGTCATAACAAACTTACACAACATAGTGCACGAGCAGGCACATAGCGGCTTCTTTGTGATACTTACAGGTATTTTCCCTTCTGGGTGGTAATATTGCTGTCTCCCATAGGGTCTATAGCATGCAAGCAAAGAGTAACTGCCGCAGTGATAAACACTTCATTTATTAACACATAAATACAGACCGATTGGGAACCAAACATACATGGAGGACAATAAATAACATGCATGTAACCTGAACAGCGGTTTGTTTTCCTAATCCCCAGCCTGAAAAAACTAGAAATAAACAAGTAAGGGGGGGGGGTAAAGTATTTATATACAGGCCGTAATGTAATGTAAGATTGGCCAATAGTGGTATCATACAGGTATGTCTCAGACTTGGAGACCGCATTGGGGGAAACGTAACGCTCCAGAAATATTGATAGGCTATGTATATATACACTGTATATGTATATATACACTGCTCAAAAAAGCAAACTGTCCACTTAGGAGGGTGCCGGACGGGGTCCCGACAGTCGGGATCCCGACAGGCATTTACCCGACGTCGGGTTCCCGACTGTCAAAACACCAACAGCCGGGTTCCTGACGGCCGTCTGCTATTTTCCCTCGTGGGGGTCAAGAACCCCCATAGAGGGAGACTAGAATAGGTGGCTCGCGTGGCGAGTGCAGCGAGCCCGCAAGGGGCTTAGTTGCGCTCACCAGTCTGGGTCCGGCCAGTCGGGATCCCGACATCGGGCTAATGACTGTGGGGATCCCGACTGTCAAACCCCTGTACCACACCCCACTTAGGAAGAAACACTTATTGACAATCAATTTTGCATGCTGTTGTGCAAATGGAATAGACAACAGGTGGAAATTATAGGCAATTAGCAAGACACCCCCAATAAAGGAGTTGTTCTGCAGGTGGTGACCACAAACCACTTCTCAGCTCCTATGTTTTCTGGATGATGTTTTGGTCACGCTTGAAAGCTGGCGGTGCTTTCACTTAGTGATAGCATGACACGGAGACTATAACCTACACAAGTGGCTCAGGTAGTGCAGCTCATTCAGGATGGCACATCAATGCGCGCTGTGGCAAGAAGGTTTGCTGTGTCTGTCAGCGTCCAGAGCATGGAGGCACTACCAGGAGACAAGCCAGTACATCAGGAGACATGGAGGAGGCCGTAGGAGGGCAACGGCCCTGCAGCAGGACCGCTATTTCCGCCTTTGTGCAAGGAGGAACAGGAGGAGCAGTGCCAGAGCCCTGCAAAATGACCTCCAGCAGGCCACAAATGTGCATGTGTCTACAGAAACAGACTCCATGAGGGTGGTATGAGGGCCCAACGTCCACAGCCCAACACCGTGCAGGACATTTGGCATTTGCCAGAGAAAACCACAGACTGTCCCCAGGAGTTGGTGGATGCTTTAGTGCAGGTATGGGAAGAGATCCCTCAGGAAACCATTTGCCACCTCATCCGGAGCATGCCCAGGCATTGTAGGGAGGTCATACAGGCACGTGGAGGCCACACACACACTACTGGGCCTCATTTTGACTTGTTTTAAGGACATTACATCAAAGTTGGATCAGCCTGTAGTGTGTTTTTCCACTTTAATTTTGAGTGTGACTCCAAATCCAGACCTCCATTGGTTAATAAATTTGATTTCCATTGATAATTGTTGTGTGATTTTGTTGTCAGCATATTCAACTATGTAAAGAACAAAGTATTTAATAAGAATATTTAATTCATTCAGATCTAGGATGTGTTATTTTAGTGTTCCCTTTATTTTTTTGAGTAGTGTAGATAGATATGTGCTGTGTGGGGAGGGACTCGCTCGTACAAGTAAGAAAAGGTGCCCTTCATTGGAAACCTCACCATGGGCCTTATTCTAGTTCACTCTTTCTGACCAAATCCTTCTTAGATGGACAAAACCATGTGCACTGCAGGGGGGCAGATGTAAAATGTGCAGAGAGAATTAGATTTGGGTGAGATATTTTGTTTCTGTGCAGGGTAAATACTGGCTGCTTTATTTTTATACTGCAATATAGATCTCACTTTGAAGTAAAACCCCACCCAAATCTAATTCTCTCTGCACAAGTAACATCTGCCCCACCTGCAGTGCACATGGTTTTGTCCATCTAAGAAGGATTTTGTCAGAAAGAGAGTGAACTAGAATAAAGGCCCCATGTGTCAGTGGCACTCCGGTATAAACAGTCGGAAGTAGTGTATGCCAACATTTCAAACTCTTTAATTCGTCATCAGGGTATAAAAGATTATGATGACGAATTAAAGAATTTGAAACATTGGCATAAATATATAGACTAGGTGATTCATCGCGCCCTACGGGCGCTCTTCACACCGTCGTAAGGGGCTGCGCCCCCTTAATTTGTGACTGTTTGTATATGAGAAATATGGTTAGAATTGTATGAAAGATGCCCTGTATTGCGGCGGGGGCGCGAATCGCCACAAGAAAAAATAAATACAGAAAGGTCAACACATGTAAATGTTGACATAAGTGTGGCACTTCATTGGCTCAAAAAATGAAAAATAAATCTTCAAAAACTCATGTCAACCTTTTTCATTGTCGACCATAGCCATGTCAGTGTTTTGCTTGTGCCATTTAATCCTGGGGTTGCCGTGAATCGCGCGGGGGGGTGCAGTGGTGCACCAAGTTGCGGGGGGTGGGGTCCGCCAATTGCGGGAGGGGGGTGTGTGTAGCGAATTGCGGGAGGGTGGGTTGCGGGGGGTGGGTGCCGCAAACTGCGGAGGGGGGTGTGTGCGGGGGTTTGCATCAAATCGCGGGAGGGGAGGCGATGGGGTGTTTGCTGCGAATCGTTGGAGGGGGTCACGGGGGTGGGGGTTGCCACGAATTGTGGGAGGGGGGGTCGCGGGGGTGCCGCAAATTGCGGGAGTGGGGGACGCAAGTCGCGGGGGGTGTGCCGCAAATCGCTGAAGGGGGGGTCGCGGGTGGGGGGGGGGTGCCACAAATCGCTACAAGAAAAAAATCAACACAGAAAGGTCAACACATGTAAATATTGACATAAGTGTGGCACTTCATTGGTGTCCATGTCGACACATGTGGCGAATCGCCACAAGAAAAAATAAACAAAGAAAGTGTCCACAAATCACGGGAGAGGGGTTCGCGAGGGGGGGGGGGGTTGCCGCGAATTGCAGGAGGGTGGTCGCGGTGGGAGGGTGCCGCGAATCGCGGGAGGTTGCGGGGGCGGGATTGTTGCGAATCACGGGGGGGCAGGGAGTGTTTTGCCGCGAATTGCGGAGGGGGGGATGCCGCGAATCGCGGAGGGCTCGGGGGTGTTTTGCCGCGAATCATGGGAGGGGTTGCTTTTTGTCGCGAATCGTGGGGAATGGGGGTGCCGCGAATTGCAGGGGGGGGTGGTTTGCCGCGAATCGCGGGAGGGGGGGCAGCGTGGGGTGCTCATCTGGGGGCAGCATGGGGAGGCAGAGGGTGTCTGGCACTGTGGTTTCACTGGGCTGGTTCTCTGTCATGTGAGTCAGAGGCTCCACCCAGCGTTACAGACACACTCACACACTTTGAGTGACAGATGTAGCCAAATATATAAGAGATAGATAGATAGAGGTGTGGGCGGCACTCACGGATTTCAAAGCAGATAAATATGTGCAAAAAACTTCTTTATTTAATCCGACGTGTTTTGGGTAGCGCTTGTCCTCAGGGATCAATAACATACACACTGTGCATGTACTTCCGGGAGCCAAGCCTCATTCTGGATGACACAGTGTGTGGTCTCCATGGAAAATACACACTAAAATAATAATAATAAAAAAAAACACGTAATAAAAAAGTGGGTAATATCTGGGCTTCCGGTTTTCTTATGAGACCGCATCCCCTCGCGGGGCTCGCCACACTATATAAAATCAACTCCATGTGTAGTTGGATAGTAGGGTATGAAAAAATGGGGTACATTTAACATGGGAGCCCAGATAATACATAAGTACCAAAAAGTGCATTAAGAGGCTTAATATAAGCCATTTCAGAGGCATCTATCTGCCATTATTATAGTGTATAAAAATCAGTGATTATGTGACATAACATAAAATGAAAAAAATATGCTGATTAATGAAGGGGCTAGGTCACAATGCTATTTCATTCTATACATATAAAATAGACAATATTAAAAAACATATGCACAGCTTATATAAACTATATTCTAGCATTTATGATCTGTGCCTGGATCAGTTGAATGTCAAGGTTGAAAGTATGTCAAGGGGTATTTAGACAATAAATATCAGATGAAACTTTGTAATCCATGTTGTCCGAAACATGTCGGATTAAATAAAGAAGTTTTGTGTAAGAATATATTTTGCTTTGCAATCCGTGAGTGCCGCCCACACCCGCATCTATACTACCAAGGCTGTAAGGCTCTATTGGGAAGGCACCAGGTACTTATCAAGTACATTCAACGGTGGAGTGCCGGACATTCTATGTGAGATTTCTCTGCAGATATGTAGCACGGTGTGCGGTCTAAACAGACAAAGCAAATTGACAATGCTCTAATATATATATATATATATATATATATATATATATATTTATATATAAGTGGCTCCCAGTTAGATGAGAGACACAGATCATGTGCAGAGCTGAGAGGTTCAGTGGGGAAGTATTTTGAGATAAGCAAAGAGATATATGTTGGTTTTAGACAGGTTAATGACTAAATAAGGATAGTTGCATCAGGGGACAGGACATAGAAGCAATTATCAGGGTGGCAGAGAGATATATTTATATAAAATAGCATTACATGCTGTCCACCGCTACGGCCCCGATCATCCCATATAATATTTGTTCTTAGAAAAGCACATGAGGAGAGAGGGCCCTGCTAGTGAGAGCTTACACTCTAAAGGGGAGGGTAAGACAGGCAGGGTTTTGGAGATATCAGGATGGTACCTGCTCTTGGTTGATGGGAATATAATTAATTCTGTTTTGGAAATGGTGAGTTTGAGGGGGCCAGAAAACATCCAAGATGAGATGGCAGAGAGGCATTCAGAGACTCAGACCAAAAACACTGGTGACATCTCTGGGGTTGATCGATTTGAGTATCGACCGCATACAAGTGATACTGAAATCCGAAAGAGCTGATTAGTTTGCCAAGCAAATGAGCTATAAATTGAGAAAAGCAGAGGACCTAAAACTGAGCCTTGCGGAACTCCGACTGACAGAGGTAGTGAAGAGGAGGTGGAATCAGAAAAGCGAACACTGAAAGAGCGATCAGATACAGTAGGCAAGATGAGAACCAGGATAGGGCTGAATGATTGAGACCTATGGAGTATAGTGTTTGTATGAGAAGAGTGTGATCAACTGAGAGATGGGACCGTAGTTAGAGAGTTATGCTGTGTACACACGGTGAGATTTGACTATATAGTCAAAATTGCATGCAGATCGCACAGGTTTTTTACCTTGCGATCACGATGCACGCTCCCGGAACAGCACAAATTGAAACCCAGTTAGACAGGGCAGCAATCTCTTATATATTTGGCTACATCTGTCACTAAAAGTGTGTCTGGAGCTGTAACGCTGGGTTGTGGACTTCCATCTTAATTTATGATTGTCATCACCTGTTTTAAACAGGGTAAATGATAAAAAAGGTATTTAAGCACAGGTGATGGTAATCCATAAATTAAGAAGAAAGTCCAGAAACAGAGCAATGTGTCCCTCCCTCCCTCCCCCCCCCCCCCCCCCCCATTCACGGCATCCCCACGATTAAATGGCTATGGTCGACAATGAAAAAGGTTGACAAGATTTATTTTTCACTTTTTCAATGTTTTCATGTTCATTCTCATGTGTCGACATGGACACCAATGAAGTGCCACACTTATGTCAACATTTACATGTGTTGACCTTTCTGTGTTGATTTTTTCTTGTGTCGATTCGCGGCACCCCCGTGACCCCCCTCCCGCGTTTTGCAGCACCCCCCCCCCCCCCGAAATTCGTGGCACCCCAGGTGACTCCCGCGGTTCGCGGCCCCACCCCGTGACACCCCCCCCCTCCTGCAATTCGCGGGACCCTGCGACCCCCCCTCCCACGATTCGCGCCAACCCCCCGGGCCTCCCCTCCCGCGGTTCACAGTGCCCCCCACGACCACCCCTACCGCGATTCCCCACCCCTGACCCCCCCTCCTGTCATTGCGGCAACCCCCGTGACCCACCCTCCCGCGATTTACTGCAACCCCCCGCACCCCCCCTCCCACAATTCGCGGCACCCACCCCCCCCCCCGCGACCCCCCCTCCCGCGATTCACTGCAACCCCCCGCGCCCCCCCCTCCCGCAATTCGCGGCACCCACACCCCCCCCCCCCGCGACCCCCCCTCCCGCAATTCACGGCATCCACCCACGACCCCTCCTCCCATGATTCGCGGACACCCCTCACCTCCTCCCTCCTCCGCGCACGATTCACGGCAACCCCAGGATTAAATGGCACATGCAAAACACTGGCACGGCTATGGTCGACAATGAAAAAGGTTGACATGAGTTTTTGAAGATTTATTTTTCTTTTTTGGAATGTTTTCATATTCATTCTCATGTGTCGACATGGACACCGATGAAGTGCCACACTTATGTCAACATTTACATGTGTTGAACTTTCTGTGTTGATTTTTTCTTGTAGCAATTTTTTTCCAGTGACAACTATGAACTATGTGCACATCAACCTACACATCATCAACCAATTCTTTGTATAATATATAACACCTGTTCTGTTTTACTGTAGGTGTTTTAAGTCAGACCTTTTACTGCTACTATTACTGTTTATGTAAATGCATTCTGAATGACAGCAACATCCTACCATCCTTCTACAAGAATATATAACCAACTAGGTGATTCATCGCACCCCGTGCCCCCCCCCCCCCCTCCCGAAATTCACGGACCCCCCTCGCACCCCCCCTCCCGCGATTCGCAACCCCCCCTCGCGCAATTCACGCCCCCCTCCCACGCTTTGCGGACCCGCGATTCACCGACACCTGCGCCCCCCCTCCCTTGATTCACGGCACCCCCCGTGCCCCTCCCGCAATTCACAGCACCCCTAAGCCCCTCTTTAGTCCCCCGTATACTCACACACCCCTATCACTACCCAGCTTCCTGGTCTCCTGAACCGTAACTTCCACCACTGGGGAGTCGCTGACGCTGTTTTGCCCACATGCCCCTATCATGCCTCATAGCCCAGCCTCCTGCTCTCATGCACCCGAACTCCCACCCAGTAGGAGGAGACACTGACTAAGGGCCACACTCCTGTACTGCCACGCTGGACCCTCACCCACTGGCAGAAGCTGCACAGTATCTCCCACCCTCCTCTTTAGTCCCCCTTATGCCCACACACCCCTATCACTACCCAGCCTCCTGTTTTCCTGTGTCGTGACCTCCGCCAGTGGGGAGCCGCTCAGAAACACCCTACTATACTATTGCACACACACACACACACCTAAACAACATGCACACACAGCCCCCCCCCCCCACACCCACAAATGTCACTGTACCATCCACACTATCAATGTACATCTTACTCTGTAACCGCTTTTTAATTAAACAAAACAATACACACCCCCTTCCACATCATATGCTCTCTATTTAACACATTTCACCTATAACTCAAGTTGCAATACAGGCCATCTTTCATACAATTCTAACCATCTTTCTCATATACAAATGTTCACAAATTAAGCCCCTTACGACGGTGTGAAGAGCGCCCGTAGGGCGCGATGAATCACCTAGTCACTATATATTCCTAATCAAATGTATATTGCATGAATTGTATGTAAATAGTACAGAGTTAGCAAAGATTGCATAGCAATTGAATCTTAAGTTGAATAGCAAGGCAATCTCACCGTGTGTACACACCATTAGGCTCCCATACACTAGTACAATTTGTGCCGATTTCACCGGATCCCGATTGATGGGGCTGAGAAATCAGCCCAAATTGGATGTGTTTGACATCCCCTCTGACCCGATGCGCGGTGCCATCTTACAGATAAGGTCGTATCTCACAGATAGAACCTGCTGCAGGTTTAGTCTATTGGATCCGACCCATCAGTGGCACAATGCAGGTTCTTTTTAGCACCTATGATGTGTTGGGTCCGATCCGTAGGTGTGTGCCAGCAGTAAAGCACTGCTGGCATACACATGTTTAGGTAATGGCATGTAAATCTCCTTAGGACAACTCAGGGTAGTGTATGGGGGCCTTTTAGGGTCAGAGTTGTGTTTTTTTTTTTCAGAATGGGAGTACCCACGGCATGTTTGAGCAGAGAAGGAAAAAAACCCAGTAGCAAGATAAAGTTTGCAAGTTTAAGTTAAGGTTGAGATAATTAAGGTCACTGAAAATTATAAGGTCACAGGCGGTGACTAGCATCGTATGTTAATATAATTTATTATTTGTTTACTAGCTAAAGTACCCAGGGTTTATCTCTTCATGTTAAGTTATCAATGTGTTGATGTAACTGACAACATTGAAATAATAATTAGCAGCTTAGCAGCTCTTCCAACACACCCATGAGGTGGCTGCCGTGTGTCGTTTTTGTTTTTGGGGTGTCGCCAGTAGCCCTAATCCCCAGTTTTTCCTTCTGCTCAGTTCTATAATATGACGCCACGTGGATTTGATGTGGAGCTGCAGCTAATAACTGCCGCATCAGGTTACCCCGTTTATGACCTTACTGAAGGATGCATTCTCTTCTACAGGTTTCTGGAGGTGGTCTCACTTCTTCAGTTTCTTCGATGCAGTTAGGGAAAGACGAATTGAGTGTCCTCCGCTTATTACTTCCATACTCTTCTTCTATGCGTCTTCTTTTCCTGATTTTTGGAAAAGGTGTGAACTGTCCAACCTCCAGGCAATGTATGAGATGTGGCCTCATTAATGGACGGTGGTATCTGCAGATGGGCATGTCCCCGGTGAAGAGGAACTCCACAGCATTCGCTATAGCAAATACTGCAGTCTTTTGAGTATGGGTCCTGTTTCTCCACATCCAGGAGTTTGATGTTTTTCAGGGTGTCCTTTGGAACGACAGCCCCATAGAGATCTTTCAGTTGTCTGCTAGCCATGGGGGTAAGCCGCCATGTAGCACTGTCTGCAACTTCTATCCGTCCATTCCGAAAACAAGACATAAAGCAGTGGCGGATATCTGTATTTGGGTGTAATTGTACTGCAAGCCCAGAGACTGCATCAAAGGAGCCATACGCACCTTTCATAATAGGTTGCAGTCCCTGTACATCAAATTTCTGGCGCAGTATTTGCTGAGCAGCTTCAACAGCGCTTAAAGTCATACCACGGCCCTCCAGAATCTTACGTCTGTGTTGTTGTGTCAGCACAAAATGAGGCAGCCACATTTTCCGCGGAGGTTTAGGAGTAACCCGTTTAGGAGTAACCCGTTTAGGAGTAACCTTGAATTTAAAGAAATTAGAAAATGCGTTTATACAGCGACGCCACATTTTCTGTAAATGTTCCAAGAATTAACTTGAATTTAAAGCAATGAGAAAACACGTGTATACAGCTAGAAAGGGTTATAGCTACAAACACCGCTCACTCTCATCCAATGAGTGATTGTACTGTCCCTAGCAGGGTCTTTTCTTTCACACCTGCTGTGACATCACAAAGGCTGTCTGTGACATCATCAGTGTCACCCTGCCTGCTTTCTACCACTGCACAGATATATACAAAGGGCGTTTCTGACCAGGCGCTGTGAGGGTAATTAGTAGAACAGAAAGCTGCTGGTAATTCTTTATGGAGCCATCAAACTCCAGTGTACTAAGCGGAACAAAAATATTTAAGAAAAACCAGCGCTAGAATGTGCAAACGGTAATGCAGTTCTTTTATGGGAAGAGAGGATGATTTCCCATATACACTTTCTTGAACGAAAGTAACCTGTGGGAACCTGATGGGACGGAGTGGTTTTCTGCAAAACCCCTTTGAGACCAACACTTACTTCAGTGTTCTGTCTCGTGTTCCCGTAGCGTGTTCTTTTATAGGTATTTCACCAGCATGCATACAGATCCCACAATGTAGTCATTAGAATGGAACTTACTTTATATTTCAGTCCCGCGTTTCCGTAGCAGGTACTTGACACACAGGTAATCCACGCTTCCACAGGTAAAAAGGATTTATTGGATACAAGCATGAACAAAAAACATCACTGCGGTGGGGTGGCGGCTGAAGTAGAAGGGAGATGCGGATGTTCCGGAGTTGAGCGCTGCAGACGCTGTCAATCTAGGGGCACCTCCGACTATCTTGCAGCTTTTTCTCACCGCTGTACAGACTGCCTGGATGAAGGCAGCAGCAGCATCAACGCGTTTCGGAAAAGAATTTCCTTTTTCAAGATATGCTGCACTGTTTCCCGGGTCTCCTTTTCAAGGCTGAAATGGTTGGTCATCTGACCCATTCAGCCAATCAGAGAGTCCTGTAACCCGGCTATAGTATAATGTGGCAACGATACATAATTACACTATAATTTAAACAAATATCACACAATACAAAAAGGTGTGTACAAAAGTGCACAGTGATGCACAGATACAGTTAATTCATATTTTAACAATAATAAAACCAAAATGTTTATTTTAAAAACATGAAGTTAAAACGGCTCTCTAAAATCATTTGTAAACATATAAACCGTATTAGCCGGGTTATTATGGGGATAAAAGACTGAGATAAAAACATAATTAGTATAATAAAACCAAATCTGTTATAACCTAGAGGAAACCGGCATGTTATAAAAACCATTTACATTCAAAATCCAGGTTTAACCCTCCTGGAGTCAAAGTTTTCATATCAAAAATTGTTTTCATCTCCAATCTTGCGAGATCCCCTTCTGTATTGCGGGTTCTCCAATTTTTATTGCAGAGTTTAATCCCACAAAACATTTTCAATGATCTAATGTCACAGCAGTGCTTTTCTTTGAAATGTGCCGACACACTGTGTAGATCGTATCCCTTTTTTACATTTCTTAAATGTTCTGTCATGCGTTCTTTCAACATGCGACCTGTGCGGCCCACATATTGCAGACCGCATATGCATTCTAATAAATATACTACGTTTTTAGAGCCGCATGTGATAAAGTCCCTGATGGTGTAGGAACGTTTAGTGACATTAGATGTGTAAGTGGTAATTTTTTTGTCAAACGGGACCATTTTACACATACTACATTGGCCACATCGGTAAAAACCCATCGATGTTATCCTCGATGGTCTTTTGTCCATCGGAATGGCACTTTTTACCAAGTGGTTCTTCAGATTGTCAGCTCTTCTGTATACAAAACATGGTTTATCTTTTAATACAGTTTTTAAAGCAGGATCTTTGATGAGGATCCCCCAGTGTTTTTTTATAATATTCTCCACTACCCGGTGCTGTGAGGAATATTTACTAATGAAAAGCACTTCTTCATTTTTTACATTACTAGTGGTTTTTTTTGGTTTTTAATAAATCATCCCTATTTAGGGTGCTGCAGGTTTCCATGGTTTTATCCAGATATCTCTGGTCATATCCTCTTTCTTTAAAATCATTGACCATATTATTGGCCTGTGTTTTAAACGTGTCGACATCGCTGCAATTCCTTCGCAGTCTTTGAAATTGACTGTTTGGAATGCTACGAATCCAATTATGGTGATGGTTGCTGTCGAATCCAATATAGGAATTACAGTCGGTGGGTTTTATATAATTTTTGGTGTTCAGTGCATCCTCTTTTATATATATAGTAAGGTCCAGTGGCAAACGCAGGATTTTCAGAAGGGGGTTTCCAGAGGGGCGGAGCAAAGCACGGAGATGGACACTTAGGTGACCCAGTATATGCCGGGTCAGTTAAAGTATTATAGATAGACCAAATGTATATAAATAATAATAATAATTAAAAAAAAAAAAAAATATATATATATATATATATATATATACACACACATATACATACATACATACATACAGGGGCATCAACAGCAGTGTATGACCCCTTGGCATAGCAATGTATTGGGGCCCCTTCCTATCCTCCAGCAGTAGGGGTGGGGGAAGCTTTGATGTCCCATGGGTGGTAGGGGGTATTATATCAACCGCTCAGCATGTAGGGCCTGGATCAGTAATTTCCACTAATTACCTCTTTACTGCACAGATGGTGGGAGATGGGGTGGGAGAAAGGGGCATTGGGCTGAATGAAGGGGCCCTGATACATAACTTCCAGGGTGGTAGAGGATGTTTAATATGCAGAGGAGGGGTGTATAGTGGAGTGGGCTCATTATTCATAATTTTCAGGTGGGAGGACAGCTTGCTTGGCTGTAGATACCTCCAATTCCTGGAAATAGATTTTTCTAGAATGGGGACTAGGGGATCAGAGTTCAGTAGGCAGAGCAATCTGCCAACGAGAATATAAAACTACATACCAGGTGTGTGGAGCTGGAGCAGTAACCAGCTGCTGGAAGGCTGATATCTCTGGTTCTGGGAACAGTAGAGACAAGCTTCTAGTGTCCATCAAAGGGGGAGAGTCCCAGCTTTTGGAACATACCCTCAGAAAAACTCTAAGTCAGACAGAACCTGAAATATTTGACTGGGAATAACAATTAACAGGCTTGGATGGGGACCACTGCTTTGAAGTCAGATATCTCTGGTTCCCAATGGCCGATTTTTACAATTCTTATACCCATGGAAAGGAGGGACCCTCAGCTTTCAGATGAGGGCCCTTAGACTCCTGAGGGGGTTTCTGGGTACTCAGAAACCCCCCCTGCGTGCGCTACTGAGGTCAAGGAAGTTAACCTCTACGGAGCTAATTCCAAAGGTGAGTTCTATATTAAATGGATTACTGTTTAGATGAGTGCAGAAATCCGACAGTGACTGATCATCTCCTCCCCATATGAACAGCACGTCATCTATGTAGCGGGTCCAGAGGACCAAACTGGTACTCCAGGGATGCCCTGCCCATACCTGCAGATCTTCCCAATGGGCTAGGAATAGATTGGCATACCCCGGTGCCAGTTTGGCCCCCATCGCAGTCCCCGCTACCTGAATGTAGAATTCTCCTGCATACCAAAAAAAGTTGTTATTAAGGACAAGGCTGGTGCCCTCCAAAATGAAGTTTTTCTCTTTTTCAGAGGTATTGGTGAGTTGTAGGTGGTAATCTAAAGCGTCTAAGCCATCTTTATGCTGGATAATTGTGTACAACGCTTTTACATCGGCTGTTACCAATTTGTAATGTGGTTCCCATTTGATTTCGTTTATTTTATTAATGACAGATATTGTATCTTTGGCATAAGATTTTGTGTTCTTAACCATAGGTTGTATTCTATTGTCAAGGAAGCTGGATAGATTAGATGTAACTGAACCTATACTGGCCACTATAGGTCTGCCAGGGGGGTTGACAATAGATTTATGCACTTTAGGCAATATATACAATACAGGAGTAGATGGGTTATCCACATACAAAAACTCTGTTTCACTTTCAGAAAGTATATTTTCCGTGGTGTACAGATTAATAAACACTTCCATTTTTTTCTGCATTATTTGTGTGGGGTCACTGCGTAGCTTTTTATAGGTGTCTTTATCTGTCAGCTGACGCATGACCTCTATGTGATAATCATCTCTATTCAAGACTACAACCCCGCCGCCTTTGTCGGCGGGTTTTATTATAATTTGTTGATTCTTTTTTAGAGAATTAATGGCCTCACGTTGATTTTTGGTGAGGTTCTGAGATTTTATAGTTTTGAAGGAGGTATGTTCTAAATCTTCTTTAACCAGATTTTCGAACACTTCTATGTAACTGCCCTTTTTATGACGGGGGAAGAAGGTAGATTTTCTTTTGAAAACCTTAACTCCTTCAGGTATAGAAGACAATTGTTCAGCGTGTTCTTTATCTGAGAAAAACTTTTTTAAAGTTAGTTTTCTAATGAAACGCTGTAAATCAATAAATACATCGAATTCATTTATTTTACTTGAAGGAGAGAATTTTAATCCCTTCTCCAAAACCTCAGTTTCTTCTTTGGTGAGAGTGTAACTGCTTAGGTTAAATATTTTGGTGACCCTGCTAGGCTGCGTTTCGTCAACTTTATTGGCCTCACAAATGTGCACGGTTTTTAGTTTAGATCTTTTCTTTTTGGACATAGAAATTAATTAACCTGCTCTTTTTCCTCTTTTTCTGAGAACAGGGGCTATCTGTATTGGTTTCTGTGTGGTCTCTGTTCTAAAAAACGACGGTTAACTTGGTTGGAACCATGATTCTCATAATTAGTTTCAATGGGCTCTGGTCGATATCTTTCTTTATAATTTTGACCTCTCCAGTTTGATCTTCAAGGTTTAGTGGATTCTTGGTTTGTTCTATCAGGCGTTCTATTCCTATTAGGTTCATTGGTATACGTGGAGTCCCTGTCATAGTTTTCATTGTGACGGGTATCTACATAATTTCTTTTGTTTTTAAGTTTATGTTGATAAACTGGTTTATTACGGATATTATTCTGAGTGGTTTTGTAGACAATGGGGGTGGGAATTGATTCCTCCTTTTTTTTGATCAATTATTTTGGGTGGTGGATCTTTATTTTTCCATCTTTATTGGTTCCCAGTTTTATAATCCCCCAAGTCTCTCTGATATTTTTTATGCTTTTTATTTTTGAGTTCTTTCTCATTTTTTTCAATGTTAGTGGCCATGGTTTTCTCTAACTCTTTGAAATCATTGCCTTTAGTGAACGGTTTAACGAGGGTGTGTAACTCCTCAATTTCCCCTTCAATTTTTTTCAGGCATTTAGACTTTTCTTTTACAATTAGTTTTATAAGAGCATTCGAACAATGGTCTAAGATGGATAACCATTCAGTTTTGAAGTCTTCTGTCTCTGTGATAAAGGAGGGAAGTTTCTCTATTCTCAGACCCCTAGGTATTAGGTTGTCTTTTAAATATTTTTCTAGGGTGGCGGTTTCCCACCAGAGCTTACCCTCCTTTATCAAGAGTTTTTCCATTTTATGCATGATACTTTCAAAATTTTCATCAACTGTTATAACATTTTCAGTATCAGCATTAAACAAGTTATCAATACAATCCTTACGGATTTGTCTATGTTTAAACATATCAGCCCGATCACAAACAAATAGATGGAAGAAAACACTGCACAGATATATACAAAGGGCGTTTCTGACCAGGCGCTGTGAGGGTAATTAGTAGAACAGAAAGCTGCTGGTAATTCTTTATGGAGCCATCAAACTCCAGTGTACTAAGCGGAACAAAAATATTTAAGAAAAACCAGCGCTAGAATGTGCAAACGGTAATGCAGTTCTTTTATGGGAAGAGAGGATGATTTCCCATATACACTTTCTTGAACGAAAGTAACCTGTGGGAACCTGATGGGACGGAGTGGTTTTCTGCAAAACCCCTTTGAGACCAACACTTACTTCAGTGTTGTGTCTCGTGTTCCCGTAGCGTGTTCTTTTATAGGTATTTCACCAGCATGCATACAGATCCCACAATGTAGTCATTAGAATGGAACTTACTTTATATTTCAGTCCCGCTTTCCCGTAGCAGGTACTTGACACACAGGTAATCCACGCTTCCACAGGTAAAAAGGATTTATTGGATACAAGCATGAACAAAAAACATCACTGCGGTGGGGTGGCGGCTGAAGTAGAAGGGAGATGCGGATGTTCCGGAGTTGAGCGCTGCAGACGCTGTCAATCTAGGGGCACCTCCGACTATCTTGCAGCTTTTCCTCACCGCTGTACAGACTGCCTGGATGAAGGCAGCAGCAGCATCAACGCGTTTCGGAAAAGAATTTCCTTTTTCAAGATATGCTGCACTGTTTCCCGGGTCTCCTTTTCAAGGCTGAAATGGTTGGTCATCTGACCCATTCAGCCAATCAGAGAGTCCTGTAACCCGGCTATAGTATAATGTGGCAACGATACATAATTACACTATAATTGAAACAAATATCACACAATACAAAAAGGTGTGTACAAAAGTGCACAGTGATGCACAGATACAGTTAATTCATATTTTAACAATAATAAAACCAAAATGTTTATTTTAAAAACATGAAGTTAAAACGGCTCTCTAAAATCATTTGTAAGTTTCCGCCCCACATGAAGAGGTAGCGGGAGACAGGAGCTCCTCCGCCCGGGCACTCCACGCCGCAACTAACGCGGCTCTAAACGAGACACAAACCCGCTCGCCACCCTCCATCACCTCCCTGAACCCCCTGGCGCATGAAACGCCATCTTACACCGATGCCCAGCACCGCAAATCGCCCAAGAAGAGACAGGGATAAGCCGCTCCCGGGATCCAAGATGGCGCCGGACGCCGGGACTCGGACGGCTCCCCCTGCTTCCCCGCTCCTCAAGCAGAAAGAAGCCTCCATCTGCAGCAATCCTGGCTCACCAGCCTCAGAAAAGGAAGCCCAGCACAGTGAGTACAGCGCTCCTGACACCCCACTGCCCTCTATGACGGCCCCAGTGACATATGGAGATATGGTAGCTGCCATAAGGGCTGCCATAGGTCCCCTATTAAAAGAAGTCACAGCAGACATTAGTGGGCAGATTACACAACTGCAGCACAGAATTCAAACAACTGAACAGACTGCTGCAGAGAACTTTAATGACATAGCTGAGCTGAAAGATGCAGCAAGGCAATCCCAGAAGGAAATAGCCTACCTGCATAATAAAGTCCAAGATTTGGAAAACCGTTCGCGCAGGTGTAACTTGCGAATCATAGGACTGCCTGAATCAGTTCACGGTCAAGACCTTTTTGATTTTATAAGAGTGACTCTCCCTGACCTCTTAAAAATTGCAGACAGATGTGAGGACCTCATTATAGAAAGAGCCCATAGATTAGGCTCACTTCGCCCACAAGATGGCGCCAAACCACAGGCTGTGATATTTAAACCCTTAAATTTCCTGCATAAGGAACTAATATGGACAGCATCGAGAAAACAAAGGGATATCACTTGGCAGGATCATAAAATACTGATTTTTCAGGATTTTTCGGCCGAGTTATCCAAGGCACGCAGAGACTTCGCCCCCACATGTGCAAAGTTAATCAGGGATGGTGTAAAATTTGCTATGCTATATCCAGCGAGACTCCGCATCTTTAAGGATAACTCATATAAAGATTCACATCCCATCTGGACGCTGAGGCTTTCCTTACCGACCAAGAAGAAGAATCCAGGCCACACCATACCTGGGCTGATGAAAATTCGTGATTGAATCAGTTGGGATGACTCCCCCCATATGCAACACTCAGCTGCCAAGAAAGAACTCCCTCAATTAATCATCCTCCCCTCCCCCACCCATTCCCTTTACACCTCAGGACCCCCGAGAGACACTTGCTTGTATCAACAACCCTCAGCAATCCTTAACCTCTCGCTCCCCCTCCCCTCCCCCCCCCCTTTTTTTTTTTCTTTTCCCCCCCTAATCACAGAGCAATGCAAGGAGGTGGATAGGTGAGGTACATTACCGAGATGACCAGCCTAATCTATCACCTATACTACCACCTTTTCTCCTCACGTCCACTCTATTATGATCTCCACCCCCCCTTCACAACCAAGATGGACAGTTTGTCTTGACAAACCAGAAGGACTTCACTTGAGAGATCGACATCACTGTAAGATACCCGACTGCTAAGAGAGCCTACCAGGGACAGTTGAATCTACATCTTCATGTGACATTCTGAGACCCCTCCCCTCCCCTGGTATTACACCCTTACCCTGTTGCCATACTCTAACAATGCCACTCCCCCCTCCCCACTCCCCCCCCCCCCCCCCCCGTCCCTCCCTCCCTTTGCTATACACGCCTGTGGCGGGCGACAAGTTAAAAAGTTAAAAAGTATTCATGAGAATGAATACTCCTTAGAGCTAGTTATTGTATTTCTTAAATTGTTCAGTGTGGAGGTAGCACCTTGGTGGGGGTGCTACCTTAACGACCCCCTACTATGAACCTGAGCCTCCTGATGCAAGAAGAGGACGCTC